>NW_026138136.1:5605000-5800000 GCF_025592945.1 Manacus candei
AAAGAGTTTGCCTGATTCCAACTGTGGGCAATTGATTTTTGTACCAATCAAGGTCTTAAAAATATTTCTTTGCTTCTTCATGAAGGTACAATAATCTAATCAAGCCTCCTCTCAGATAATTTTTGACTGAGATTTGCAAGCCTCTCACTGAAATATCTTTCATTATTTCTGTGTCCCTTTTGTTTCTTTGATAATCTGTCACAGAATTAGAGCATGGTTGAGGTTGGAAACGACTTCTGGAGGTCATCTGGTCTAACTTCCCTGCTCAAATAGGGCCACCTACAGTCAGTTGTCAAGGACCATACTCAGCCAGCCTTTGAATACCTCCAAGAATGGAGATTGCATAACCTCTCAGGGCCACCCATGCTAGTACTTGATCATCCTCACAGTGAAAAAGGCTTTTCCATAAGTGCTGACATCATCCCTTCTGTTTCAATTTGTGTCCATTGCCTTTTGTTCTTTCACTGGGTCAGCTATCAGGTCCCATTACAAATAGAAACTGTAGACTTGTTTATAATGTCTCCATATACAATTGTTCTATTTTCAGCCTGGACAAAATTTTTTCACAGTATCAGTGAGGGTGTGGAGCCCAGAGCAGTGTGGGTGTCTTTAGCTTGTAACTCTATACCACCCATGTCATTGCCAGGAGTGGAAGTAAGGGACTCTCGCCTCTGAGAAGAGAGGTGTGGCTTCATGTTGAGAAAAACATGGTGGGAGGGGGAAACCTGACCTCCATTTTTCATTGTCACACATGAATATTTTGCACATAAAACACTCTCTCTGTACACTTTTGCTATAAATATTGTTGCTGTTGCTGTTCATTTTACTTATCTCATTGCTGTTTCTAGTAAATTGTTTTTATCTCAACCCATGATCTCTACCTTTTGTCTCTCTCACTGGAGCTGGGAGGGGAGCAGTTTGTGGTTTTCTTTTTAGTGGGAGTACTAAATTGTGTAATACCATTCCTAAACCACAACAACAATGCATTACAGGAAAAAAAGTGGAAAAAAAGTCACAAAAAAGTCACTTCTAGTTTTGCTCAGTACTCCATGGTATCTACAACCTGGAGTCATCCTAACTGTCCCTGTCTATGAATCTGATACTAGGGGCTCATCTTCATTTGGTTATTTGTTGTAGTGTCTTAGATCCTTGAAATAATTTTTCCCCCATTTTTACCAACATAGTAGACTTTTCCTCTTCTTCTCTTTTTTTTGTGCTCCTTGGTAGATCAGTGGGTCAGAATACTATTGGTAACATGAAAAATTGCTGTTTCTTTTTCACTTCAAATGAAAACATTTCATCCACATTCCAGATTTACTGGCGGTTTGGTCTCACGTTATTCATATTATGCTTAAGAAAACCTGTGCTTGCGTGTAGGAAACATGCTAATGGTTCCTTAAATGCACAACTCTTTCAGTAATGGTCACCAAGTTTACAAAAATGTCTTCTCTTACAGTGGGCTGGTCATATGCTAAGTATGACATTCTTGGAATTGCTTCTACTCTGTCATCACAACCTAAGCTGATCCCTTAGCTGGGATGTGCTAAGACTCTGAATGGGCTTGAGTTTTCTGCCTTCAGTGAGCACCACAACCTGGGCAATTCTTATGATAGGCAGGTCCAATTTGGAGACACAGGTCAAACTTATGCTAACTTTACAACAAATATATATAAAGATACAGTGCTGCAGACTGGTGAAATCCCAGAGGATTTGAGCGCTCAGAAAATCACAATATGATGTTTTTCTTTTCTTTCTGTGTATCAATACATGGCCAGTATGAAACCTACTCCCAGTGAGGGAAACTACTAGACAGTAAGGTTAGAGTGCACCCCAAATACACAATGTAGTTATATTAAAATTGTTTTCATAACTTTGGCCTTCATGCATTTTGATTATTTGCTTGATAGTGCAATAGTGAGTTTGATATTTATTTATACACTGGACATGAGCATACAGGGGAAAAAACCCCCAACAAACCCTATGCACTAAATCCACAGGATTTAAAGTAAGGAAAATAATCCAATGTAAGAGCATCAGCTAGTGCTTTCACTTCAGGCTCAGATCATACTCTTGTATTTGACATTATAGAAATTTGAGATTGATGTTACATGCCACATGTGCTACAATAAGAGCAATTGATAGAGATAAGGATGGCAGTCTTAGCTACATATTTCCATTATTTTGTGGATTAGAAATAGGCAGACCTCTAAATGCCTGCTTTTTATTGGGACTGGAGACCAAAGTACTGACAAGCATATGTGTGTATGCACAAACACACACACGATTTCTCACATACTTATGTTAGTACTAAGATTTGTTCAATAAAGCATGCCCAACTAGAATCTGCAAACCAACCTTGACTATATCCAAATATTTTGACCTAAAATATTTGAAAATGACTGCCCAGATTTGAGGAGATTTATGAGTTATGATGTTATTGCACTAATTGTCTTTAAAAATTTTGCTTTTGATGATATTTTTGCAGTTAAAGGTTTTCTGTTGTGGTGTTTTGGTGTTGGTTTTCTTTGTTGTTGTTGTGGTGTTGTTTTGCTTTGATATTTTTCCCATTGTCTTCTGTTTTAATCTGGATGAAAGAACATTTTCTCTAATTCATGGAGTCTCCTGTAGTCTGCTAGTCATTAATGCAACAAAATTCTCTAGACTGACAATTTTGTTGAGACCCAATGACTGACAGCATTCTGCGTCAAAATACTTTACTGAGCTCCATTGTGAAGATTAGGGGTATGGTGATGGTTTTTCACAAGCAAAAATCATGTATGTGTATCAGAAATAAGAGGATTTAACTCTGTTTTTTATGTGGACCCTGACCTTTAGGCACTCCAACCCTTAATAGCTCTGAAAACAACTTTATTATTATACTTTTTGTATAAGCAGTACAGCAGAAATCTACATGAGCATTTAAACACTGAACTTCTGCTAATACTGATGAAAATAAGACTACTAAAAGACTGTGATGCTACCCTTATGGAATGACAGTAAGAATCCCCAGGCAAAGAGCAGTTGCCCTGGAGACATACCTAAATCCTTATATCATAAATCAATCCAATTGCAAACAATCTGTCTTCACATGTTGGTTATTAATTCTTTTTTTTTTATTTTTTTTATTTTTTTTTTAAATCAGAGAAGAGAGGCAGTCTGGAGAAATGTCTTTCATAAAAAAATCTTAACTGTATTTTATTTATTCCCGAGGTGGTCCTTTTAATTGGTAGTAGTCCAGGAAGTCTGAGAATGTTTTCAGAAAGGTTATCAAGTAAGAACCTCTATGAATTTAATTCATACTCCACACAAGCCTTGAGAGAAATCCACTACGTTAGTGGAGAGTGAATAATTAACACTAGGTTTTTTTGGTGTGCAACTGAATCAGACTAACTCTTCTAGTCAGTCTGTGCTGGATGAAGCTGTTATAGTAAACTCATTGCCAATATAGTGAATGCTGTAATGACACATTCAGAGCCTGGTGAAAGCATCACGAAGCCAAGAAGCTGCTGGGAAAAGGGAATGGTAAGAGAAGAGGGAAGACTGACACACTTCCCAGAAGGCTGCATATCAGCGTCATCCCTCCTGATTCACATGGACTTTTTAGATCCTCAGAGCTGGATGGCATATCTTTCATCTCAAAGAACAGTCCTTGAAAGTCTTGAGAATGTTAATTCATAAACTGCTTGCTGTTTTAATGGTAAGCTTGTTTTTTATGGAGGTTGAACACTTCTATTCAACTAGAAGTCTAAAAGTGCTTGGTGAACGTGTAGGAGACAAAACCCCTGAGCAAAGGCTAAAATACTCTGCATCATAAACTCAGCATGATTTCATTCTTACTGTCTGCATTGGGATCAACCATTAGTCTTCCATAAAAAATCCTAATTGTCTTTTCTCCATTCTTGGTAAGGCTGGGAAGAGGTAAGAATAATCTGATATATCAGAGGGATTTAGAGAAGACATAAATTTTCTTTTTATATTTTAAGAGAATAAAAGTATCAGAATAGAAAGTTCTAAAGAAGATCTGATACTTGAAGACAGAATCTTGTGAAGTAGTATCTGTAAAATACTTTGCAGACATAATGAAACTGTTGCAATCTCAAAATACCAGTTTTCAGAACTTGCCTCTCTTGAAAACATTTTCTTGAGCCTGGAGAAACAGGGGAACATTAGTTAAAAAATTGTCTAGACAAATATCTCTTTCAAAGAACTTTTCTTGATACTTCTTGCTATTTATCTGGGGGTAAGACATGTATTCTGAACAAAAGAAAGTGAACATTTTCATTTGTGCCATTTCATATTGTTTTTATTCTACAGTGATGACTTACCTTGCATGCATGTGCAAGTAAAGCACAACAAATAGTATAGCTGTAGTGTTCCATTACCTGTGCAGCCAAGGGGAACAGGCTTCACCACAAAATATAGGTGGAATGACACAACAGTCCAGATGCTTTCCACAGCAAACACAGTAGACTTTCTTTGACAGATCACCTCACAAAGTGAGGTCTGCAGCAGCAATGAAGCACAGTGTACCCTAGCTGGTAGCACATTGCTCGTTGAGCAGCATGGCATAACCTGAGGGCACAAGCTGTATTCACTGCGCAAGGAAAGAGTGACCTCACTGAGGACATGGCAAGCTACTGCTTCTACCGTAGAACTTGGATGGTAAAGCCTGGACAGCTGTAGCTGTGCAAAATAGCATGAAAAGGACAGAATCACAACAACTGCGTGGTATGGTTTGACGTACTGATGATTTGACTACCCAGCACTGCAGCCATTTCTTGCCATAACGCAGCAATGACTGCATAATGTAGCACAACATGGCTGTGACTGAGCTTCATGGCAGTGCAGACGTTCCACTTTGCTTTGTTAGTTTGCTTTACTTTTTTGTACGCTTATTATTATTTCTCTTTCATGCATTTTTTCATTGACAACTTGCTTCACTGATTCCACTTAGCCAGTACGCATCCATTATAGATAGAAAAACAAAAGGGAAATGTTCTTATTTAGAAAAAGAAGCCTGTAGTTAGCATGCTGAAGAGCAATTCCATATTCATTTCATCATTCAACAGCTTCATCACTTGCTCTCTAAGTAGCAATGCCACATCCCATTCGCAAAAGAAGAGCAAAGATAGCCTTCTGTTTTATTTCCCCAAGCTGTTATTTGAAGACCTGTGGCACTGTACTCAGAAGTTTTACTTGAAGGTTTTGGATTTACTTTTGTTGTGTTTTCAACAATTGTTCCTTTTTTGTTTGTTTTGTTTTGTTGGCTTGTTTTTGTGGTTTGGATTTTTTTTCTCTCTGAGGTTGAAGAACAATTTGGTGATATTTAGCAGAAATTTCGCTGAAAGCCTTAGTGTCCCTGAGTTAGCACACTGACACACATTTATGCAAAGGAGGAAAATTGAATTATTTGATTTTTTGAGTATAAACTAGATTATCACCAGTTTAGACTGGATGCACAATAGGAGAACACTATGTATTTTAATAACATAAATCAAGCAAATCACTTCTGTATTAGTCTTGCTATTTACCAATACTACAAGTAAAATCTTAATTTAATCCCCATGCTGGTGAATACTATTTTATTATATGTGCAGACTGAAGGAGAAAAACTAGCAAATCCCAAAATTAAAGTATTATCAGTTTGCAATCTGAGATTTCCATGAGCACCACATGACTCAGAGATGCATAACTGCACATTTGCACTTTTATAGCCAGTGCCATTGGATAATCAGTCAATGGATAAGAAACAGTATTACTCCTCAGCACTTGCACAGTGTTTAGTGTCACCTTGAGCATTGTAACTACACCAAAGAGAAAGCTACCAATGCTTGTATTAAATATTATGCCATGTATTTCATGGGTAAAAGGACCAAGTATCACTTGCAGTTTTGTATTTTTATTCTGTTGGTCATAGTACATATAGAATTCATCATAGGACAAAATACTGCTTATTTTTATTCTTGTAACCCTCATAGCCAGCAGTATGCCTTGTCCCCATTTTATAGACAGAGAATATGCCGTTGGAAGTCTGACTCAGAGTTGGGAAACAGACACAGAGTCACTCCCAAATTAGGGCTTGAAAGAGTTCAAAAGGCATTTTGATTTGGCATACAGTAGGAACAAGAGTACATTGAGCCACTTTCATCATGAAAACCTTTTCTTACAAATGGGATCTGGTGAGTGTGGGTTCACGTTTTATTCCAGGACTTACTATAGTTCCTGGTGTCCACACAGAATAAAAATTGGAAAGTTGTAGTGTCCCTCATCTCATAGAGACAGACTGTATGACACAAGGTAAGTAATACGGTTTCTACTATACAGATGTTAAAGAAAATACTAATAAAGTCTTTGGTAGAGTACCTATAAACTGAAAAATATTTGTATTACAGAAGGTGAGGGTAGGAGGTACACCCCAAAGAAGGACAACCTACTAATCATCTTACAAGCTTTTATTTTTCACTTTAATAAAGAACATAATTTCTAGCACTATCTGTGAAGTGTTTTCATAAGTATTGTTATGTTTTCAAAATTTGTGGGAAAAAAATAAACCTATTCAATATTTCTTCAGCTACAGAACATAGACCACAGGACTTTTCCTCTTTTCTGAATCTATAGCAACTGCTTAGACAATTTTGCTACCTAATAAGTACAAAATAAACCACCTGTGCATGAGATACACTGAAAGCAAATAAATTAATTTTAGTACAAGCAAATGAATGACTGTAGTTCGGAGCAAAATCTGTTTTGATCAGAATGATTCCACTGCTCTGTGCTTGCCAACGGTGCTGCCATGCACTTGGGTTCCCTGGAATGAGGCCATCAATTTCAGCAGTGTAGAATGAAAAGCTCAAGCAAAAAGTGTAAATAAGCATACTGTGCTTTTGAAGAGGTGATCCAAAAAGCCTGGTAAATGGAAAATAGTTGTTATTATGTACTTGTTGTAGATAAAGCAATATATATTACAATGTCCTAGAGAGTTAACCCATGTGTGAAACCAGGAAGTGAAACTGCTTACAGATAAAAGATTCTTTTCTAAACCCTGTGAAGTTCTGCACTTGCATTTTTGTGTGTTCCTGCATTTATCCACACAAGCATCCAGCAGGAATGACTTCTGAGTAATCTTGAACCACTCTTGTGCAGCTACGGAACTAGGTCCTATAACTTTGATTCTGGAAGCTGACATAAAGGATGGTCTATACATGGACAAAGCAATAGTATCTGGAACAAAGTTCTCCAGAGACATAAGAATTCACTTTTATTGACTAATTTCAATAGGGTCTGCATGTTATCCCAAGTTTATTGTGGAGGGTGATGGGATTCAAAAAAACAGAGATCAGTAATGAAACTACATATTAATTTGGATGACATCATCATATAAGGGAACTGAAGGAAAATAAAATGAAATAAAAGGAAATATTTTACTTATGCACTTTAAGCCAGATATTTACACTGGCTTATCCATTATCACATTCACTATTGTATTTATTTTGCATCGATTATTCATAATGATTGGCTATGAATGTATTCCTGGTTAGATTTTGTGAGTGGTTAATCCCCTACAATTCTTGCTTATCCATACTTTTTTTTTTTTTGGAGCATAACGATAATACTCATTTTGAAATAAGAAACAGGTAGAGGACTTGAGCTTTAGAATGCCTCAAGAAAATAAAATATCTTTGAATGAAACTATACGAATACATATAATCAATTTCACTTACTTTGGAAAGTGCTCTTTGCATTTCTAGCAAAAATATAATCTTTGATATTTCGGACCAAAATAATAATTTCATCAGTTTTGTTGTGAGAGTGATAAAATGGAGTCTTCATTTTTATATTTGTGATATTTTTTGGATCTAGAGTTGAATAGCAAAAATTATCATTAGAGAATGGTATAATCAAAAGAAACCAAAAGCTAAGACTGAAATGACAGTGATAAAGGGTATCAAAAGATATCAAAAGTAAACATTTATACAACTCTCACAAACTGACAAAAGGCCTTTTTTAATGCTGGATTGGCTCTCTATCTTTCAAACATCTATCTACATATTTAGCCAGAATCACTAGTATACTAACCATCATTCTAGGGGTGGAAGAAGTTATGCTGTAAAACAAGATAGAGTGAGTCAGAGAATATACAAATTATTTCTGATTCCTCAGAAAACAGCCTTTCATAGCACTACTGGCAAGAAACTTACCTCATTAAACAACACATAACTTAGAACGCTTTAAGAATTTTCAGTAGTTTCTCATCTAAAATAATAGATTTACAATCAGTTTATGACCTTTCTAGCTTTCACATCCTCTGTTTGTCTTCCTTGTGTTCTGTTAAACAAGAAAAGTGTTGTGACCCATAATTGCAGGCAGATTCACAGCAGGTTTTGAGGAGCTTTTTTTACCACGGTGTCCGAGCTGTCTCCATCTGCTGCTGTCTTGTGTGCTCCCCACAGGGGGACCTGGCTAATTTTTCAGTCAATTAGCAGAAGGGTTGCTTTTGTTCTCAAAGTGCACCCCCATGGGCTCCTCTTACACCCAGGACACACTATTCAGATGTTGGGAGTTTTCAAAAAGCATATCATGTTATTTTTTTTCTACTGACCTTTGTGACATTGTTGAGCGAATGCTGTCTCTTGTAATCATAGACACATTAAACTGTGTAGGCTAACTTTGGAATGTTTTTAATATGAATATTAATAATACATGTAGCAATGGTTTTTCTTAAATGATTTCTGAAATCTTGTATCAAAGCCTAGACTTACTTTTTCATTCTGGAGGAGTCAGTTGACATACTAATATTTCATCATGACCACTATTTACTGTATATTTTACTGTTTTAATGGGGAAAAAAAGTTTCTTGGCAATTGCTTTTACTACTTACCCTCTAGCGAGGAACATTTAAATGCTGAAAAGAAACTTCAGGTTATGAACGCAATTCCAATTTCAGTGAAAAGTGCTTATATATATCAAATGAATAAAAGAGCTTGAAATCATAGATTTAATTGTGCACATGTATGTTTATACCTTTGCATAGCTAGCAGAGGGGTAATGCAAACATTATATAGTGTTTGAATAATAACCTGATAGTCAGGCTCCTTGTGTATTCTTTGTGTTGCTTTCTATGAATTTTAATCAGGATTTGGCTAATATGCACTCCTTGCAAGACAGAAAATGCTGTTATTTCAGTATAACAAAATATTACTTGATTTCTGGAAAAAAAGTCAATGTTTTCTTCTGAAAGAATACGGTTGAGCTAACAGAAAGCAATATGCTTTAAGCCTCCAATTTATGCACATTCCATTTGGAGTGCTATCTTGCCGAGGAGTCTCTGAGCCTAATCGGCTTCAAGAAATTTTGAACATCAGTTTACATATAATATTCTCCATGTGCTGTAGCAACCATTGTATACTGTGGGAGAATATAGAATCCTTCTTTTTAATTTCACTGTCATATATTTTATTTGTGATTTCTGCCTTGGATACAAATACAGATCATTGAGGGTATTTTTTCTTCACCTTAGCTCTACGATCATGCTGCTACTTTTTACGGCAGGATATCAAGTGAGTTCGTTTTCCTGTAACCTTTCATCTGCCCAGCCTCTTGGCTATATCTTTCTATAGTTAATAAATATACTTTTTCTCAGTGTTAAGCAATAAAATATTCACTGGGTCTGAGCTGGGGTTAACAGATTTCTGAAAATTTTATTGCGTGACAGCCTGTCCTGAATAATCCCCTCAGCTGTCTCATGTTCTGGGGCAGAAATGATCTTATGTGTCACTCTAATAGTCTAGAATTACACTTGTATCACTGTCACCAGCATATGGGGCTGTGTATACCCCTAGGCCCAGCTCCCTCTCTTTCACGGCATTTAAAATGATAACATTTGGCAAAGCCAGTTTTGACAGAAAGTGAACTCTCCTTTCCGCGCCGGTGACAAAGCCAGCCACCGGAGGCCTGACACTGAGCAGCCAGTCATCATACTCTTTGCTGGGTAATGATCGCGGGTTTCCCTCCTCTTAATAACCTCCTCGCTGCAAGGGGAGGCTGGAGTGCAAGTCTTCACTTAATTATACAGTCTTCGTCTTAAGTGCTTTATTCATGTGAGGCCTTCAGCTGTTCAGGCGTTATCGTAGCTTTTCTTTTTTTCCATGCTGCCAAAATGTACTGACTGCTGGGCAGGCAATGGGACAGGGAAGGACTTTGGGAAAATAACAGGCAGGAAAACAAACTGGCTTCTGTATGCTCAAAAGCAAAACAATTTTAGGAACTGATCTTTATGTTATCATAATAATTCTCTGAATGTATCGCCTGCTAATGGCAGCTGCTAAAGGCGGTGTACAGTCTGAAGGAAGAAAAAAAAGAGAAAGATTCAGAATGAAAAAATAGAAAGGTAAGGGGGAAAAAAAAAGAATTACTCTAGAAAAGCAAGGGCAGGCCCTGAAAGGTCATTTTTAAATACAAGCAAATTAAAGTGTGGCAACTCAGGAACTTAGTGCTTAGGTGGACCCTTTAGGTAGGGTTGCTAAACTAACCAGTAGACATTTATGAAATACAGAAGGTTGTACCAGTTCCTGGAAGCCTAAGGAGGACATAAGACATTATTTACTGTTGCCACTATAGAAACTGTATTCATATTTCACACCCCCAATTCTGGTTTAGAGTTTGAATTTGGAGAATATTCTCTTCTTACAGTTTACTTTCACACTCTAACCGCTATGCTTGTAAAGGAAACCTTGACTCATTTTCCCATTTCCCATTGCCTTTGTATCTTGTCTGAAGCTGTAATAATTCCCAGTGGATGTCTTTACTGACATGTGGTTTAGTCTGCTCTTAGGTAGTACATGTTTCAGGATGACTATTAAAAAAAAAGAATAAATAAATCTTTTTTTTTCCCTCTTTTTTTCCTTCCCTCCTCCCCCAGATATATTAACACAATGTTATCTAAAACTATTTTCAGTATTTTTATACATAGCTACCATTGTCCACACCATGGTAATGCCCCCTACTGTTCTGCTGATACCCAGGTGTTGATTTTAGAAACATCTGGAGAGGCTCCTCATTTTTTTTGAATTCCTGTTTTTAGAAAAGAAGAGCTATCTTGAGCTGTCTTTCATTACCAGCGCACAGTGAAATGAGCTCCACAATATGGAGAAATGAGAGATACTCCGGTCTACAGCAGTTTCACAGAGATCTGGAGCATTGATTCATCTCAAAGAGGGAAGGATTAAAAAAAAAAATTGTCCCAGAAAATTAACTTGTGAGAGTGTCAGATAATAATCTGAACTGTTTGAAATTTGATTTCAACTAAATTCCAGATCTTTTGTGTTTCAGTCAATTCTCTTTCTACAATGGCAATCTCTTAGGGCTTACCACTGCACAACCTGAAACCCAATGATATGGCTGCATGAAGCGTAATGCTCAATGACCTCTTTTGTAGGACTATAGAGATCTCATTAACATTAATACCATTTGTGGAGAACTTTAGGACAATGGGAAGCAGAGCTTTAAAAAACATGCATTCACCCACAGATGTGCATTGAAATTTTAAAGACATGTACTGGATTGTTAGGAATATGCACACTGAATTTTAAGCAAATCCCTGAAGTTTCTAGTGCCACTGTTTAAGCACTTCATTCTCTGTTATGTGCAGTGGCTTTCATGAACAGTTTAAAGCAGTGATATGCACTATTTGCCTGAAACAACTCTGCACGCATATTACGGATCTCCTGACAGATCTGTCATGATTCCATCCACTGAGACACAAGCAGTCCCTCTTCACATACATACTAGTTCTCCTTAATGTGATTAATAATCCTCAGGTAACTGGTAGGTGTGGAGCTAGTATGTGCATGACTCTGAATGTGGATCCTCACTGCTCTGTTTAGCTGCCTGGTCAAGCCCAGTACAATGCATACTATTATTAAAAGCCAGATAATGACTGTAGGTTTTGGCCCTTTGTGATCGATGTAAACTTTTCTTCCCTGTCCAATAGGAGAAGCAGTAACTTCAAATTGAAATTATATATCCTTGACTTGTCATTTCTGTTAATTTCTGCCTGTGTATGATTGTGCGTGTGCATCTAAATATACATATATGCTTATTTGTGTGAATGTTTATATATATAGATGCACACGCCCACAAACACGTGCATCATCATCATGGCTGGGCTTCGCGAACGAAGATTTGGGAAAGGCTCTATCCACATTTGTTACAGGCACGCTGGTGGCTTATGAGGCCAATATGAGATAGACATATCCGATTGCAAAAGGCACAGCAGAAAGACTCCTTAGATGGTATCTTCTGCAAGATGCGATTCTTTCTGCGTTACCTTTTCTCCTTGAGAGTGATCCTGCGTGTGTTCTCAAAGGAGACAGCTGTGTTATAGATGGTGTGTCTCCAGACCTCCTGATTGGAGGCCAGAGTAGACCAGTTATGTTGATCAATATGGCCAAGGCTGAGATGTTTTTTCAGGGAGTCCTTGTATCTTTTCTTCGGGGCTCCTCTCCTGCGGTAGCCAGTGGCAAGTTCACCATAAAGCAAGATGCACACATCCACAAACACGTGCAAATATGTAAGTATTTACCAAATTATATGTTGAGTTCACTAATTTTACACTGTTTACATGTTGCTTAATGTGTCTGTGCCTGGTATCATTTTCAAATTATTTAGTAGTTGTTGTTAGTAACTTGTTGGCAACACTGATATTCAGTGATGGGCAGAAAGGAAAACAGCAGCCAGGGAAAAAACTCAGTCAGGATACAAGGTGCTGATAATGACTTTAAGGAAAATAAACCCATCTGACAAGTATATAACAATACATGCTGAGATAAATGGAACTTAGTACTACTGTATGGAGACAGTTAATGTAACAGGTTCAGTTTAAATGACTAGTTGGGATAATTTTTCTTCATGAGGATGGTCTTGTGTCTAAGGCAAGATGATATCATTCCAGGATGGATTCCTATAGACACAGAGAAGTTCAATACCCACCCAGTTACGTGATGATGAAAGAGAGAGCAAAGTTGAAAAGATGAACAGGTTTGGTTCTCCCTATATGGCCAGTCCAAGAAGAGGTAATAGTCCATTGCTGTGAGTTTTGGTCTCAGTGTTGTTAGCTTTTCTGTGAAAACAGAAACTTTTGGATTCAAACAAACCATGGTATTTTCAGCTGGATTACTTGAGTTAAGGTAGCAAAATGTTCTACTAAGTATAAGAAGGAAAACCAGAACTGTGAAGCGTGTAACAAACTACATTTTTGCATTTTCACACATTCTGATGTTCATCTGACAAAATTTGTGTAGTATTTCACAATTCAATTGTATGAAAGAAGGATGTTTATAAATTATTTCGAAGCTTTATGGAAAAGATATCTTCTTATCAACTATTGCATCATCCAAAACTCTTTGAAACCAATCAAGCAAAGCTTCTAAATGTCATGCTTATCTGCTACTCATGATTCCT
Organism: Manacus candei; assembly: GCF_025592945.1. Classification (NCBI taxonomy): domain Eukaryota; kingdom Metazoa; phylum Chordata; class Aves; order Passeriformes; family Pipridae; genus Manacus; species Manacus candei. Next base: position 5,618,459 of record NW_026138136.1, read on the forward strand.
TCCAGATAAATATTCTATTGTAGAATCTCTTACCACATCGGGTAGAAATGGCTACACACAGGTGATTAGGACAATTTACCTATCATAAAATTAGTTGCCAGGTTGCTTTTTAAAGATTTCTGCATCCAGTTCAGAGTATAAGCGCAGCTGAACATATGGACTGCACAGCGTGCCATGCTCTGTCTCACAGTCATGTGCTCAGTGGCTAGCACCAGACATTTTCCTTGTACAAAAATCCACCATTTTGCCAAATAGAGTTTTATTTATATTTGTTTATATTTGTTCTGATCAACTATTTTTCTAATGGGATGACCTCGTAATCCCAAATTTTAAACGAGAAAATTTGAATAATCACATGGATGAGTTCTATAGGGTTCCTCAGAAGGTTTTGTCTATACAGATGTGTGTCAGATTGTTTTACTCAAAAAATCTCATTAAGATTGAGGTATGCCCAATAGGTTATTTTTCCTGGCAGAGTTAAGAAGTTATAATGATAACAATTATATGAAAATAGACCCCTTCTCCCTCCTCTCCACCCATGTTTAAGGTATAAAACAGGTATTTGAGAAACTTTGGGTTCTATATTTGGCACTCTCAGTGACATTCTGAAGAACCTGGACTAGGTGGTTTAGATGCTGCAACTTTTTCAGGAGCAAACAAGAGAGAGTTTTCTCGTTTTCTTTAATTGTTTAGACTGTAACTGTTTACTTGGATACTGTTGCTTACTATGTGAGTGCCTAGTACCTGTTAACATTTTAAGGCAGTAAAGAGTGGGAGAACAGTGTGTGTCAATTACAATGAATCCTACTTTTGTCTTTTATTTCCATTTTCTTTTGGCATTTAATATGGGAGAAAAAATTGTCTGAGGAGAAGCTATCTGGTTTGGCTGGGCATGTACTCAGAAGCCATATGTTTCAATGCATATTGAAAAGGATGCACTTGAATCAGAATAAATTAGAAAAATAAACCAGAAAAATCCAGAAAAAAAATTATTATTTTTTTTTTAATTAATGAGTGATCAAAAAAGTCAGGAAAATAATCTTTAGATACAAAAAATTGGATTATACACTCCCTACATGCTGATTTTTGACTGGAATACAGATAGCAAGGGTACAAAGTTGTCATGTTGTGAATATTGAATTTTGGGATAGTATCACGTACAAAAATTTTACATTGGCCTTGTGCACACTGAGGTAAACTGTATCAAGTGCAAGCTTGTTGTAAATTCTTGTAAATATCATTATGCTAGCCTTTTTGATCCTCTGTATGCTGGGATTACTTAAACAAACTTAACAGTTAACAAGTGTAATGTGATTTGTATTCACATTTGTGTATGGGTTAAATCCTTGTCCTTTCATGGATGAACCTCAGAAAGTTGTTTCCAGCTATCAAATATGCTCAAATATCCATTAACTTGTAACATGAAATTATGATAAAAGAAGTTAGATAGAAAAAATGTAAATGTTACACAAAAGTAGGGGGAAACCCAGTTTTGATTTTCAAGTTCATTTTATTAGATTGGTTCAGAATATGCTACAGTTTATCTATACCTAATGAGAATTCCTTATGCTGGTATGTCATATCTCTACTTAAGCCAAAGTGATTGTCCAGGCCGTAATAGGAATGATACTGGAGGAGAAATACACTGTTAGGACCACTTCAGATGGGGTGAAGTCATAGTCACTTGAGTCAGAATCAAGTGTATGGTGTGGAATGGTGTCTATGAAGCTGATGAATGAGGGGCCATTGTAAAACCCAGTGCTCTATTTAAAAGGAAGAGAAAGGTATGTGTAGAACATAAAAATAGAAATGTTTTCTTTGGCAGGAGGTTGCAATAACAACTATGAGAAACAACTATTAATATAACTGAAAGTAGTTGGTTGGTATTGTTCATGATCGTATGAAGTTTTATCGCTACTATGAGGGTGATGAGAGCTTTAGTTCATTACACCCTGGCTACTAAGAAAAAAGAAAGAACAATAAGCCTACTTCTGTTTCAGGAAATAAAAGTGCTACAAACTACAATATCAGAGGGAGTATTGAAAAGAAGGAGTTCTAGCTTATGAATACCAATACTGGTCAATAGGAAGCAAAAAGAAAATTATATAAACGATTTAGGAAAATGTAGAAGCCAAACTCTTATTGTATTTCAGTACTACCAGGTAGAGTAAGGTTAGAATTTATTTGTATGTTATCATGTCCACTACATGGCCTTTAACTACAGGTGTAGAGTCAGCTGACAAAGACTGAAGGAGCTAAGAAAAATGACTATAATACCCATAGTAATGTTTTCTTTTAATCCAACTAGATACTATTTGTAGTCACCTGGAAAAGCTTTCAGAAAAGATCAGAAAAACATCTGGAGATCAGTATTATCAAAGGTTGCTGCTGAGACTTGACTCATATTATGGTGTTCCCACATAACCAGCCTTCTTCAACACCATTTTTAGTGCTTTAAAAAAAAAAGTTAGATGAGTAAAAATATGACTCATGAAATTTAGTGTTGACCTCAATAGCTGTTTGTGCTAACATTTGACACCCATTTTCTACTCAGTGAAGACACTTAGCAATGTAACTCAGTACCAGTTCTTGCTATTCTGCTGTCTCTTGCCAGATTCTGTCAATGGCAAAAAGAACCTCAGTAAGGAAAAAGACCCAAAAAAACACCTTGAAGAAATGAGAGAAGCCACAAAAATTACAGAGAACAGAACAGTTAAATAAGGTCCAAACATTTTAATGTTTTAAAGGAAGAAAACTTGAATCTATCCACTGAATTTCATATGACCTACAGACGCTTTCATGAGTCACTGGGTCTGAGCTAATATACTCTGCTGAAAGATGAGGTATGATGGCTTAGGCTGCTCTGTGCTAATACCTGTGTTCTGGATAAGAGTGGACTCTTGCCTGGGCAGGCTGAAAACAGGTAGATTGAGGCTGGATCTGTTTTTTCCATCATGCAAACATGGTTGCTGAAAACTTTCAAGAACTGGACTTCAGGTCTGTCATATGATGAGAAAAAGTGTCACAGTTTGAGTCAATTTTTATCTGGCACTGTATTTGATGTAGTATCTTAATATTTTAATGGTCCATGAATATGACAAAAATGTTATATTCTCTTCAAAGTAAAATAAATTTAACAATGTAGAAGCTACATCAGAAAAAAACAAAAAACCCCAAAGCAAACCAAAAAAGACCCAGACCACAAAAAAAAAAAAAAAAAAACAACTGAAAAATGTTCCCTTAGCATTACTCTCATCCATCTGGGAGACTGTCTTTGGCTTTGCAGCACCACAGGCACTTTTAGCAAGCAGCATAAGCAAAGGCTCAGCATCTGGAGGAGGGATAGGACAGGTTTCAATTAAGGCAGACTTCAGGCATTCAAATCTGAATTGGATGTCTTTAACCTCTGCTATTCATGATCAAAACACTGTCTTTTACTTCCTGGTAAAAAGGATCAGAGTAAGTCTCAGTGGGTGTTTGCAAGTTTGCATAAGGAAACATCGTCAGGAGAAGTGGAGAGTCTTTTACAATAGTTTTTGCTAACATCTCGGAACATCTCTGCTGTGTGGCTGAACGTCCAATAACACACGGGTATTGTCCTCATGATCCTGTTTAGGTAAGGTAGCTCTTCATGTCCAGGTGGATTCCTTGTTCCTGCCCTTTAAGGTTTTGAGAATCACAACATTTTCTTAATTTTTGCTGCTGCATCCGTCAGTGGCTTTTGTCTGTTCTGAGGCTGAGAACTACAAGGGACTGTTGTGCACAATACAGCATTCAAAGCACCTCACCTGAATTTTTGGTTTCACATTAATTCAGAATGCAATGTGAAAGCTAGCAGTCTTGGAAAGTACAAACCGAGCACCAGTAATTTTCACCTGAACTCGTTCAAACTGAAACCAGACATTTTCAAAGAGCTCTAATAATCACTGAGAGACTTAGCAAAGGCTTGTCTGATCCTATATTTGTGACTTAGCACTGCATTCTAACCTACTTTCACACTCTCTGTAGCCAAATTAAGAGCTCTTAGACAATGATGGATGGCAAGTCTGCCACACTCTGACTTTAAAGAAGTTGAAATAAAGTACCAGCTGGAAAGAAATAATGGAAATATGGATGGGCTGTTCAGTACACACGTAAATGTAAATAACACATATGAATGACAGTGGAAATGAAAACAAAGGCTTTAAAATGTGTTTCCACGTCTTCCAAATAAGGTGATGAAATTCTAGATTACAGACCAATACATATCATTATCAGAAAAAAAGCATTTCTAACATGTAAAGGGAGTTAGCATATACCTGTAGTAGAAACAATAAGAGGTGTAGTAGATTTGCTCTCTGATGCAGATATTTAAAGGCTCGGATGGCAAAAATGTGAAGTCACTCCTTTGAAGACAGTAATTTTTGTTTTCATACACAATGGTACAACCTTGTATGAGCAAGAAAAGGCATACCTCAGGAGGTACTAGTGCCTTTCCCCTTTTCTGTCCTCTGTGAGGGTGATTATGATACCTCATACAGTCCTAAAGAGAAAAAACAGGTCAGTGCCATATTAGAGTTTAGCCAAGTGTTAATATACATTTGACCAGAAAGACTGACTGACAAGTGATATACTGGACTACTGTGTCTGCTATCTAACCCTAATATATCTTGTAATCATCATCTTTCATTTTTGGTTGCACTTTAGTAATGAGTTCTTGCAGCATTATGGGTGCTGCACTCCTACTTTGTGGTCATCCTGTTGCCAGGAACCTTTACTTTGGGATTTACATATCAAAATCAGTATTTGCTCTGGATTAGTATCAGTGAAGTTACTTCAGATTTTCAGGCACTATGTCAGTGTCTAAATGTTGCCACCAGTTTCCAAAAATAGTCCTGGACATAATATGTAACAGTGGCTGAAAAGAAGCAAAAACCAGAGAGTTATGAAAATGTGACAACTTTCTGAGTTACTTTAATTTCTCTATAAATAAGACACTGAAAGAAAAATTCATTCTTTATTTAATTTTACTGGGTCCAGAAGCGTACCATTTAGACTATATTTATACAGAAAGTGACAGACAAACTGAAAGAGAGAGATAACAGAAAAAGACTGATAATCAGCAGGGTAGATAGCATGTCTAAAACTATAAATCCTTTCAGCTATGGAAAAATGTATAAATGGTTCTACAATGTCTTTAAGCTGTGAAACACAAACCTTTAGGAGTCCCTTTTTTTAAATTCTTTTTTTTGAGCAACAAACAGATAAATGCTCAAGTTGCTTTTGAAAATGAATCTTCACAAACATCTAATCTTGAACAAGAGCTGATTGATTAGATCTGAATCCAGCTGGATAATTCCAGCTTGCTTATACAAACCCAGTTCAATTTTTTTTTGTTATCCATAGGCTACATCAGTTTTTCAAGTACAGCTTTTAAGGCCACATCACTATTGGAAAAAAAAAATCTGGCATGTTTCAAAGTTCAAGGAGCATTACAGGAGAACTATTTTGTGTGTCTTTGTTGAACTAAGACATAATGTTTTCAAAAAAAGTCAAAATAGGAACTGAATTGCTTTAAGAAATACAATGATCTGTCATAGAGACTCAGTAAAAATGTGATAAGGGAAGATTTATTTTTCATACTGTATTTAAATAATCTACTTTTTTGAATGTATAAATCTAATGTCAGTTTTCTACCTTCTGTGCAAGAGGCTGTGATCAGCTTATCTCTGCTTTTGTTCTGGACTAACAGTATGCATCTGTTGCAAGTTTGTTTGAATAACTCAATGCATGTATATTCTGATGAAACACTAATAGACACAATGTAGCCATACTACACAGGAACACTAATATGTTTGCTAAGCTGATCAATAATAAGATTGATCAGTCTTTTGCTGGGCCAAGTTAATCATGTTATTGATCAGCTTAGCAAACACATCGTTTTCCTTGTGCATTATTGCTACACAGGGTCTCCTCTCCACCCCCATCAACTGGACACCAGGAGATTTCAGAAAATGAAATATAACCACATTTTCTACAGTAAGTGCTCCTATTACTTCAAGCTCATCTTCTACGGATAACTATAACATTTCATGATTAAGGTGTTTAGGTTCCTTAGCCTTGTATTGCAAGTTTGAGCACTGCTGTTAAAAACCTGGAAAATTTCAGAATCTTTTTTTTCTCAAGCATAAGACACTCAGCCCAGGCTCTGGCTGTAATGAGGTCCTCTTTCTGACATTAAGTATTTGAGATTTCCTCATTCTGTATACACCCTATAAAAGCATCTCTCAGAGGCTTTAGGCTTTCTTAAGGGAAATAATTTAATTGCAGAAAAAAGTTCAATACAAAGCAAAGATATGGATCTTGGGGTGTATTAGTAGCAAAATGTTTGAAGATTTAACTCTGGAACTATACTTCAAGACATTCAACAGTCTCAAATTAACATTAAAGAGAATTTCATGGTTATTTCCCTATATGTAGCGCCAAAAAAAAGGCACTTAACTATGAAAATGGGTCTAATATATTTAAGCTATAACTTTCACATTTTTTTTTATACTTCTATAACTTTTGAAAGCCTGAGTGTCAGTGCACCATGTTAATAGAAGTTCTCAGGTACTTTTTACATCTTGAAGCACACGGTAATATAAGGTTTATTTTGCATACAAAGCCTCTTCCATTACTGATAAAATAAATTCCCCTCTGTAACTATGAAACAGTGTTGAAAACAGTTACTGTTTTCTGGTTCGTATCTTAATGCAGATAGTGAACAGAAAGCAGGAAACTCAGATCTTAAATGCAGAATTCTCTGGATTTAGCAAATATCATGAGGACTAGAAGCAGTGGGAGGAGTGTACAAATGGCTACAAGTACTCATGAGTATCATTTGTTTATGTTGTGCTGTCAAGGACAGATGTAATTGGAAAAAACTGTATATCAGAGCAAATATTCAGCTGATGGAAACTGGTTTTGCTCAGTTGAATTGTTTCTCATACAGTTCTTCTTAGATAATATGAAAGCACCTTCTTTGGGACACAAGAAATCATAATAAGAAATTGTTCACAAGTAATGAGAAGTTGGCATTACTGGGTAAAGATGTTGTCATACAGCCTACATTCCTAGTTTGAGTGTAGTTAGAAATTAAACCTTAGATAGCAACTGTTGAAGTAAGGTGTTAGGAATCCCATCCCAAAAGCCTTCTTTTTAAACTCTAAGAAGGCTCAACACAAATAGAGAACCTTTAAAGACACCGAAGTAATGTGATCGCCCACTAATTCGTATTGTAAATATTTTACTTGCTTCAGTCTCTGTTGTGTGGTCTCTTCACAGTCCTTGAAGACCTAGAAGGTCCTGTTAGCTGCTTGATTTCTGTTTAGTAATTTGGGTAAGAATTTGTAATTAGAGATTGCAATCTAAGAGAGGTCATTTCTTAAAGAGCTACTGTACTTATCTGGCTCTAAAATCCTCAGCATAGTGTCAATTTACATTTTGGAGAGCTCACTTTCACAACCATATCATTGGAAATAGAACCAAAATTTTTCAAAACTGTTGTCACATTTTTAAAATTCGAAGACATCCAGTGCAAGATTGAATTTGAAAGTCTAGAAGATCTACATCTCCCATTGATGTCAGCTGCTTGACACTGTAGTCAACTTGGTTGAGGTGGTTTTGGTTAGTAAACAAAAAGGAAGACCTTGAAACCACTATCAACTATAAACATGCCAGCCTAAATATAAAAAGTCAAAGCCTGACTTCTGATTTAGCAGGTGCCACCAGAGTATTATGAGTAAATGTTGCTTATATGAGTGTAATCACTGAGTCCCTACAATCAGGGAATTTTTTTAGGGGCAGAAGGATTATCTGATTTTTCCGTGTGTGAAAGGTATAAAACCAAAACTCCTGGAGGTACAATCTTGTAGCCAGTCTGAAAAAGACAGAGTTATCTCAGTGCCATGTTTATGCATCTGAAATTTAACTCAAAAAATGAAAGAAGAGCTTAATCCATATTTACACAACAGAGACACTGATGGACGAACAACAGCCAAAGTGAGACTTTTCACAGAAAAAAGGGGTTTTTTGATAACATGAAAGAAAATGAATTGCTGGTCTTAAGTCTTTATTTTTAATATTTTTCTAGTATTTTAAACTGGAAGCTTTTATGGTAAGCTGCTCGGGTTGTTGTATATGGGTTGGACACAGAACAAGAAGTGTCTGCTTTAGTCTGACTGACACGTAGGGGTGACTTTTAAATACAGCTTCTGCAGAAGTGATGTTTTCTTCTTTCTTTCTTGCACTGTGCAGTTGGCTGTGTGGCACCTCTATCAAAAACATGGAGGGGCCAGGACTACAAAGAAGGTCATTTGTAATGAGGAGAGAAGGTGGAGTCTAAGCTGTGGGTCTCGTACTGGCAATGCCAATAACTACAGCTTAGAGAAGGAAGGTCACACTGCTGCAGGGCCCTGACTGTAAATGGTGCTTCTATTGCTTTAAAGACTACATAATTTCATTCCAGTTAAGTCAGCAGACTGAGAGTATGTGTAATGATCTTCCCTTCACCCTCCAGGGTCTGAGCAAGAATGGTTCCAAGACCAAGTTTTCTGGCTTCCATAAAGATTTCAAAAGAAGAGTTTAAATCTGTGTGCAAGAATATTGAAGGTGCTATTAACGCTTGTTTGAGCTTTAGGAATGCCCTTTGACATCCTCCATCACTATTCCAAGCAAGTAGTACAGATATTTCAGCTTAAATAACTGAAACCAATTCTTGCCTTTGCAGGAAGTCTGAAGAGATAATTTTAACACTACCTTGCCCAAGTAAAGGGAAGTTAAGTGTCCATTTAAAGAATATTTCACCACAGTATTCCTGACTTTTTTTTTTTTTTGAGTGACAGAAATGTCTTTCTCTTCTTTTCATTTTTGCAAACTGGATGACTTTTCTTTCGCCATGTCAGTTCAAGAAAAAAGTCCCTACCTCTTTCTAGCATTCTGGGACTCAGTCTCCACAACATCTTTGATGGAAAATTTAAGAATTATGATTTTTACTTCTCTTTTGTAAAATATCAATACTTATGCTGAATCTAAGATATCCTCGGAGGACAAAGAAAAGGAAAATTTCATCTCCAGGTCCAAAAGCCCAGAGTACCTTTGTGGAGTGGCAAGTGAGAGGTACATAACTCAGGCACTTAAATTGAGAATAAAATTTGAAGCATTATGATGATGTTTATTCACCATATACTGTGCACCAGAAACTCCCATCTCCAGAGACACAAATACTGGGATCCAGTAACCAAGAAGAGGCTTGATTAGAAGGCCATTACCTAATGCTGTACCCCTGGATTTATGCTACTTTCTGGTTTGCACAGAAGTAAATATAGAGACAATCAAGCCCTCTGTTTTTAGCAGGCATTAAAATCCCCCCTCAAAACAACAACATTCTAAGTCATGCGGTTTAGTTAGAAGCCACAAATTTTCTTCCCCTGGAAAAAGTCTGGAGAAGTTCAGTATGCTGAAGCCACTATGTAGTGGCTTATACATAATGTCTGGATTATGTGTGGTATGCAACAGGGCAGTTAATAGCATAGACTGATTAAAAAAGGTACAGATGTGGGTTACCCCTTGCTTAAATCCCTTGGTCCTCCCTTCAAAAGGAGGAAGCAATGAAGAATTAGAAAGAAAAAAAAAATTACCCTCTACAAAAAAAATAAAAATCTCCAGAATTCTGAACTGTTGATAACTGATATATCAGATCATCTCAACATCTTATGAATTCTCTGTAAGCACCGATACAGAGTAAGAAAGGACCAAGAGAAAAGCTAGCCTATGGCTTTCATGGTCTGCTATAATATTGCACAACTCTCACTCTGGCAATACTTGCTTGTCATAGAAACCTCTGAAATAAGAAGACCGACTTTAAACTTAAAAAATATGTTTAACAAGGAGGGGGTGTTTTTACAAGATCTCACCCATTATCTATTTTGTATTATAATTAACACATGAGCATGTGTGCAAATAGAGTGTACTGTGGATTTATTACATACATTTGGGATTTTGAAAGGGATAACTTTTCAAGGACAGAAACTTTGCTCAGAAACATTTTAAAAGTTGGGGAAAATGGAAATGTAAACTGTAAACTGTTTAAAAGATTCTTTCTTGTTAAAAAAAAATTGCCTATTCCTTAGGACATATAATTGAAGAAAATCATTTCATTGGTTAAAGACACAAAGTACCCTAAGGAAAAATGAAAAAAAGCAACAGTAAAAATGATATGCATATTACTACACACAGTATGAAAAACTGCAAAAAAAGGAAAATAATCAAAGACAGTAAAGAAAGCATAATGCCGCAGTCAAGGCACAGTGAGAGCATTTAAAATATATGAAGAATTAAACGAATTATACAATTACAATTCAGTCCTATTTGTAGAAAGGTATTACCTGATATCTGTGTCCCTGAACTAGAGTGTTCTGGGTTGAGGCTTCTGGTGGAATGAGATAGAGAAATGTGACAAGCCTGTGCTAACTGCAAAGAATTCAAGTTACCTAAAATAAGTATCTGTGCAATTGTTATCTTTTGCTCCTGTTCAGTTAGATGGAATATTTTCCCATATATCTCCATTGCAAGCCAGCCAATGAACAGTGGACATTATCAAATCCTGGGGAAAGCAGTAGCAACATAGATACTGTTTCTTGACTCAGTTTAGTTGTCTTATATAGTTAATTCATGTCTCTCCTATTCATTAATAACATAGTTATCTCAAATGCATATTAATAAGAACTTATCTATCAAATACCACCACATTTTATCTATAAATGAATATCAGCTTCAAATAATTTAGTTTAAATAGAAATAGGGTGATGGAAAGAATAAAATTCATTGGAGATGGATTTTATTTTTTGAAAAAAGAATATGGCAAGTAGAAAGCAATTTAATTAACGAACAAATAAGTTCGAATTAAACTCCAACGTTAAAAAAAAAACAAGTTGTGGTTAATTCAGAGTCTCTAAAAATATTCCAGATAATATGAGGAAGTAATTTAAGGAATGATTGTCAAGAGTTGCACAAACACCAGTAAGGAATAAGTTTGAAAAAATTACATGATTATGGCTTTCTTTGATTTGTATACTATGCAAAATAATCCACAGTTTTTCATAAATATGTCTAAGAAAAACTGTGACAAAAATCTAAGCATCATTTCCATATTATTAATGAAAGTTCAAGCATCTAACAAAGGACATGGAAACAATGATTTGATGAAAAAAGGTTATTCTATTTAAATGTACAAAAAATGTATTAATTGAACAAAACATAGGAACAAGGTTTCTTAAATTAAAATGGAAAAATAATTTTATTTCATAAAAGTTTAAAATGTATAAAGCTGATCAGTTCAGGAAATAATTCTGGACACTTAGTAAAAGACGAATAGAGTTCTAAAGTTTGTAGTTTTGCTAAAGAGAAAAATATTATGCGTTTTTAACAAATCTTTGCTATCTGTTTGCAAACATATTTATAATTTTTAGTGTTTTATATATTAATACTTTAAAGAAATCCATTAAAACCTTTAAATGTCTTTATGCTTTCTTTTGCTTGACATGGGTAATAGTTATTTTTTACTAAGTGAAGTATTTCAGCTTCAAATAAAAAAGGTTCTGCTGGTAAGAGCAACTGTAAATTACACTCGTCAAACCAAGAATACTTAGAATGGTTTTTAAAAATTATTTTAATCAATTATACTGCCAGAAAATTAGAGAAATATTTTGTGGGAATAGTACAAATTAGTTCATGTGTTTTCATTTCTTCTTGCTTATGAAGGTATTTAGGTTGATTAAGGAGTCATTAGTCACTTTAGATCATAGAATCAAAGAATCAGATGGGTTGGAAAAGACCTCTGAGATCATCAAGTCCAACCCTTGATCCACTACCACCACTAGACCATGGCACTAAGTGCCACATACAATCTCATCTTGAAAACCTCCAGAGACGGAGAATCCTCCACTTCCTTGGGCAGCCCATTCCAATGCCTGATTACCCTCTCTAAAGAATTTCTTCCTAATATCTAACCTAAACCTCCTCTGGCACAGCTTAAGTCCATACCCTCTTGTCTTACTGATAGCTACCTGGGAGAAGAGACCAACCCCCACCTGGCTACAACCTCCTTTCAGGGAGTTGTAGAGAGTGATGAGGTCTCCCCTGAGCCTCCTCTTCTCCAGGCTGAACAACCCCAGCTCCCTCAGTCTCTCCTCATAGGACTTGTGTTCAGGTCCCTTCACCAGCCTTGTTACTCTTCTCTGGACCTGCTTCAGCACCTCAATATCCTTCCTGAACTGAGGGGCCCAGAGCTGGACACAGTTCTCAAGGTGTGGCCTCACCAGTGTTGAGTACAGGGGAAGAATCACTTCCTTGGACCTGCTGGCCACACTGTAGTTCTCATCTGTGAGGAAGATCTCTTTGTTCACCCTCTTATTGCCTGTTAGTTAAACACAGCTGAAAGCATGTAATAATACACCTTCCTGGGTCTGAAAAATCTCAATGTATTTATAAAGAATTAAACGCTGGTGGATTATTTTAACTCAATTAGAAAACTGACTAGAAAGTAATGTAATAAATAGAATTTAGGCATCATAAATTAAGGAAAATGTCTCCACTTCCATGGATCTAACTTTAAATATGTTGTTGAAACTAAAAGGATCAACTTTTTATTACTTTGTAAGCTATGAACCTTTACTTTTCTCAGGGAGATTAAAATGTACTTTCACATTTTCTAAGACTTTAAAAAATATGATTTTAAATAAGCATTCAAAAAACTGAAATTAGTGTATTTACAATGATATATAGGTATTATTATTCTAAAGGGATTTTGCTCAAGTTTCACTCAGACACATTAATAACTGTTAGTTATACTTATTTTTATCAAGTTCTTCTGCAGGTGCAGGTGCATTTGTTAGGGGTGGAAAGTGGTGAGTATGACTAGGAGTATCTATAGGAGATACTTGCAGTTTGTAGGAATAGGTTAAATTCCTTTCACATAGTGATAACAAAACAATCATAGTCTCATAACATTAAGTTTAAAGCCCAATAAAGACTATTTAATCATCTGACTTCTCATATATCACATTCCTTTAGACTTTTTTTTCAGTTACACCTATAATGAATTCAAACAATCATGCTTTAAAAAACATATCTACAAGAAAGACCTGAAGAGATATGTTGGGTGGATCATTCCTTACTTATGCTAGTGCAAGCCAGGAGGACAGCAGGACTATGAAGGTCAGGTAGCCAGCTGTGAGGGAGAGGGAAACCAAGAACAGCACCGATGGCTGCCTCTGCTGGGGATTCTATTTTATTTCTCTCACCAAAGCCATTCCAGTTCTACCACATTACTTTACAATTAATTGACCTCAACTTAAAACCTTTCTGCCAAAGTTCTCATTTAAATTTTTTCTGAATTCAACTCATTCTCTATTCGTTCTTTTTTTTCAGGGTAGAGGTCTTCCAGATGTGTGAAATTTAGCTGCTATTCCAGGAAAGATCCAGAGAGATTAATTACAAATTAATACAATTGGGCTATGAGCACAATAGGATAGCTTTAAAAAATACCCAAACAAATACCTCTTGTGCTCATGTCATTTAGGTTGGATTATGTATAATGTTTATTCCTGATAGACATATTTATTCATTTACTAATGGATTAGGAAGTAGTTCATCATTCATAAAAAATGCAAATACAATGCCCCACTTGCTTAAAAGTATAGAGCAAAATAATATTTATTGGACATTTGTTTGTTTTCTATATCACTACTGACGCCACTGTGAGGGAATGTTTAAAATTCCCAATCTAATGCTCTTGCATTACTACAGTAATGTAGTTCTCGTACCATAATTGCTCAGTTATGGCAGCTAGGTATGTTCTACAAATTTGAGGTACTCTACAAAGAAGTTATCTGCAAGTATGGGTTAATTACTTGAATTGATAATCAGAAGTATTCTGGTACAAAAAGAATAATACATGATAATATAACCATACCAGAAGGTCATAATGACGGCTCAGCTCCCTGTCATTCAGAAAGGGAAAAGGTGACCAAATGTAGTTTGTTTTTTTTTGGAAAAAGAATACCCACAGCAACTTTCTCTCATTTCACCACTTTGAAGAGTTAACTTTTTTCTCCTGTTTACTGGAGTTACAATGTCATGTCCTACCAATAGACAGGATGGGTTCAGAAGCAGCACAATAGTTTAATAATGCAAATAATGCACTTTTTATTTTATAACTATTTTTACCTATCAATTCTCATACAACTTTTCTTTCCTTTTTGCTTTCAAAAATAATTTGTTAAGACAACTTTAGGTCATGGTTTCTCATTGTGTGAATATGGTGAACCAGGTAGTTTGCAAATCTGTGTCAGGTTGTAGGCCTTAGAGTTTAAAACTGCTAATATTAAACATCTTGCTGAATACATGAGTCTACATGCTTCATCAGATCTATTCACCACATAGGATGATGAAAAAAGACAACAGAGAAAAAGCTATTAGTTCAGTAAGAGGAATCAAGGATGTACTTCTCCTTATAAAGAGGAACAGCAGCAGCTAATGAGTTATGATAACTGATAAAAGCAATTGGTGACCAGAGCTGATCTCCACGTGAGAAATTTGCACTGATGTCAGGATAGTCAGAGAAATAAGGGGACAAAGGTAATCTTTTTGCCCTCAACAAAGAAAAGACAGCATAACAAAGTGTTATTACAATCATAACATCTTCCAGATTCTGCCTAAGAACAAAGTCCTTGTCCAGATGATGAAGGATCACATGAAGTTAAAGGGCGGATTCAGAGAGAAGAAAGGCGCATATGACCTAATCACAAACATGTGTAACATCACTGATAAAAGGAGAACAGTGCAATCCTGCATTGATCATGCATTCAGCTCCTCAAAAAAATTTTGACACCATCTGACTTGACCAGTTCTAGCTTTCCAGATGTAGGAACTAACCCATCTCATTGAACTCATTGCAAGTTTCTGTCAGCAGTCAGAGAGAAGAGTGTGAGCAGCAGCAACACATTGTAGAAACTGGTTTTCTATTAGCCAGAGGATGAGACAAGGATTCAGCAAGCAATTGTCCTAGAGCAATCGTGGGATATACTTGGAAGAACAGAAATGACTGAACCTGGCATAGTTTGTCACCTCTAAAACAACTTCAGATGAACCGGTGACATAACAGACTTTGCTTCTACTACTTTTCCAATAAAATGAAATTGAAGTAAATAAAAAATATGTTAGTGGAGAACATAGCTTAGCCCTAAGTGATGGACATGAAATGAAATTAAATAAGCATGTTCGTTGGCTAATCAAAACAGGAGACAGGCAGAAATCCCTATTAATATTCTAGTTGTACACAGAATGAATGACTGTAATTATAAAAGACCAGAAACATTTCCTTAATGAATCTTCACTCATTTTTCCTTTTCCATTATTTGTACAGAATACAATAGAAAATTTTTACATTTTTATAAAAGATTAAGAATACCTAATTTTGTGGTATTTTGACATCTTTAATTGCTTATATCTTTGACTTCTGAAAATAGAAGGGTTTGTGTTTTTTTTCCCGACCTGTTAATGGATGTTAATAACAGGAAGTTAACTGCTGCTGAGAGGACATCTTCAGCATATGAAATATGAAATTACTGTTGGAACTTCAAATGTAGTTATATCTGGAGTTTACAAAATTTCAGTCATAGTGTCATAAGAAATAAACTGATTTATCTTATTTTGTTCTCACATTCATAATTTAATTTAATAGATCATTTCACTCTAATGGTCAAGGACTAATAGTGAAGAAGGCTAATTGCATTTTGCGTGACAGACCAGGCCACCAAGACTTCTGGCATGATCTCTTTTTTTCCCCGGGTCCTCTTCCCAACTTGGTGGTTATTCAATTTGGTGTGAGGCATCTTCAGTGGGCTCTTCTTACAGGACCATGTGCTCCAGAGTGCTATCCATGTCATTCTCTGGACGTGGGATGGATTTTTCTGTAGATATCAGTAGGTGTTTCTCCACTCCTTTACACAGCATAGTCTGTTCTTGGAAGGGCTGGTTCCAAGTGTAGGGAGAAAGTAAAAAACTTCCTGTCTTTAGGCAAACCACAACATTTTTCACACAAGTGGATGAAATAAGTGTTGTAGGGGAGAGCACTACCCATGCAGAGCCTGAAATGCAGGATAGAGCTGTGAGCTCAATTTCACTCTCTTCTGGTCCTCTTGCCCTTCACATATGAGTTTGAGGAGATGGTGCTACCACTTTCTGACTGGGGAACTTTGGTAATAGTTCAGAAATTTTCTGGGAATACAGAAATATATGAAATACTTCACTAAGCTCTCCTACCTGAGGTAGGAGAACTTTGTCTCCCACCCATTTGTAGTCTTGACACATGGGAGCTGAAAAGCTAGGGGAGTAGGGTATAATTGAAAGTGCCTGAGGCCTCTGTTGAAAAAATTACAGTATCAATCACAGAATGCAGTATGCTTTGATTGTTGTTTTTAACTGTACTGCATTGTATATTGGCTTTGATGATCTACAATTCTAAGAATTCAGTGTAAAAATGAGATTATCTATTATGAAATGTGCCTAAAACCAGGGAATTAATTCATGAAGTATTTCAATTCATTCTAAATCAAAATGATTTGTGGGTAGGAAGTAAATATGAATAAAATATGATGTTTGAAATCTTCATTAAAAAGCATATTTTTAACCTGTTCTCAAATTAAGAATAATTTTCCTTTGGTTACCTTTGAGGATTCATGGGATATCAGGAATGTCACTGGTGAAATTTGAACATTCATAGTAGTTATATTAAAACATTATATTATATAATTGACTAAACAATAAAAAGACACAGTATTGTGGAGGGTAAAATTTGTTTTCTACTTGAGGGACTATAATTTCCCAAGAAAAAGACATCATATATTTTCCTGCTCTAGTTGCAGACTTAACTACCAAGGCATGAATCCTATGAGACAGACAAGAAATACTTTAAATTTTATTCACCTTTCTCAGACAGGGTAGCTTATACTAGTATATTCTATTGATCCAGTACTATCATATAATCATAGAATTATAGAATGGTTTGGGTTGGAAGGAAGTGAGCTCTAAAGGTCATCTAGTTCAACCCCCCTGCACTGAGCAGGGACACCTTCAATAAGATCAGATTGCTCAGTGCCCTGTCCAGCTTGACCTTAAAAGTTTCAGGGATGGGGTATCTACAACCTCCCTGGGCAACCTGTTCCAGTGTTTCACTACTTTGATCTTAAAAAATGTCTTCTTTAAATCTAGTCTAATTGTACCATCTTTAATATCATCACCCCTTATCCTATGGCAACAGACCCTGCTAAAAAGTTTATCCCCATCTTTCTTATAAGCCTTCTTTAAGTACTCATAGGCCACAGTCAGGTCTCCCCAGAGCCTTCTCTTGTCCAGCCTGTCTTCACAGGGGAGGTGTTCCAGCCCTCTGATCATCTTCATGGCCCTCCTCTGGACCCACTTCAATGGTTCCAGGTCCTTCTTGTGTTGGAATTCCCAGAGATAGATGCAGTACTCCGGGTGGGATCTCACCAGAGCAGAACAGAGGGAGAGAATCAACTCCCTCAACCTTCTGACCATGCTGCTTTTGACGCAGCACAGGATGCAGTTGGTTTTTTGGACTGAGAGTGCATGTTGCCAGCTCACCTCCAGCCTCTCATGCCCCAGCACCCCTAAGTCCTTCTCAGCAGGGCTGCTCTCATTCTTTATTGATACTGGGGGTTACCCCAAGTCAGGTACAGGAACTTGCACTTAGTCTTCTTGAACCTTCGGGGGTTCCTATGGGCCCCTAACATTTTAGGGTGGTTGAAATTCTTATTCTTTACTCTAAATCATCCATGAACATTTATTTGGAAAACAGTTGCGCTGAAAGAAGATTCTTACCTGAGACAATATTGCCATTCACGGATGAAATAATATTTTTATTTTTTGGGCTTTAGCTAAATTATATAATTTTTTTTTTTTTTTGTCTCATGCATTTTGAACTATCTGGGTTTTGAATGTCAGGAGATGAGTGAATAAAATAAGTTTTCTCGAATATTTGCCTAATTTGTAAAGACTCTGAGCAGAACTGTTAAACTGATGACCTTGTATTTTTCTCCAGCATCTTATTTTCCTGTGCTATTTAGATGAGATGAAGAATTTGCATAATCTTAATGACAATATATATTTTTGTTATTTTTTTTCTCTGCACCATTAGATTCTCCAGAGAACATCAATTTTTATTCTACAAGTATGAAACTCAAATGTTAAGTCACACAGAATGTCTCTCCTATCCCCTCATGTCTTAAACAGGTTAAATTTCATTAAGTTTTAGTTTGATTTGTAGATCTAAAAATATCACAATGTAGAATATTACTTAAAATAGGTAAAAAACTCAACAAAATCATTCTTTAGAAAAATGTAGACACTCACGTCTCTATGTACCGTTGGATGTCAGCAATATCAATGTGTATTTTTAAAATTTTCTCAAAATTTTAAACTCTGTGATATTAATACAAGTCTAAATATTATTTAAATATCTTACTTTTTAGGCTAATGCAAAATTATTTCTACTTTCATTCTAAATGTTTTCTTTTTAAGAATTCTACAGCAATTTTTTTCCTTACTTGGTGTTATTCTGTATATTGTTAACAAATAAGGACATTTTCTCCTTTTACCAGAATATGGATAAAATCCACCTGCCCTTACTTGGGTAACTAAAAATTAACTGTCTGTGTCTGAATTAATAACTGGAGTTACTTTTCATAGCCAATATAGAGAAATAAGTAATTTTAAAGTGAGATTTTTTTAATAAAATTCAGATTAACTGACCTCTGATACAAACACAACAAAAACAAAACAAAAAAAAATTAAGTAAAACATAAAAATCCAGATATTATTTCTATTTTATGTATTATTTTATTCTTTTGGCATGCATTCGCTGTTTATATCTCAGCTGTCAGTAGTTTCCCATTGGACATCTTACTTCAGAATGAATACTGTGCTTATCTCCTTAGCTATAAGTTTCAGAAATTTTTATTTCAAGATATTACTTCAAATAAGGATTACATTTCCAATCTTATCTCTGCCTTCTGACCCTTTGTCTAGCTAAATTGGACTCTAAAAATCACAAAAATGACTTAACTGAGAGTAAAAACAGATTGGGTTGCTTAGATATGTCTGGAGCTAGTTGAATGAATTATACATCTTATGCCACACATTTGAATCAAACCCTTTACTCTGTGACTAGCAAATAGGAAAGAGTGGTTACCACAAACTTGTAAGTGCTTCTGAGTACAAAGCTCTCTTAGCTCAAACTTAAGAGTAGCATGAGGAGAAAACCAAACCAAGAAATGACAAGAATATCCTCCCCACTAATAATATAGCTGTCAGTTCTCAACTCTTAATTAGTGGTCTGAGATCCAATAAATTTTTCCAACAATACTTTCTCTAAACCCTGTAAGGTAAAAACTATCACTTTATAAGAGCATGTTATTGTCAAAAAAGCTTAAGCTGTTCATGTACTTCAAAAGATATTTTTTATCTACTTATCTCAAAATACTGACAACAACAGCTTTCCAGGACAAACAAAGAATAGTATTAGGCTTAGCTGTTTCATCAGAAAGTCATAAAGATTGCAATTGTGAAAAGGAACTCACTTCAGTTTTACATGACCCTTTGGAGCAGCTACCTCTTGCATAATGCTGAGCAGAACCTACTTGTGACATGTAGCAAAACTGAATGTCCAGAAAACAAGTGAAAGGAAAAATGGCCATTCTTGTGACACTTACTGTTGTTTTCAAGAAAACTTGAATCTCAGCAACAGAAGAGCACTACACTTGTTTTATACTCACTTTGATGAAGAAATGACATCCTTTCAATTTTTGAACAAATCTTACCATATTTTTCACATGACCTGTCGTAGGCTTGAGACTAAACATAAGTCTTAATCTTCTTTTCCACCAGTAATATGAAATTAAAAAATAAGGAAGAAATATTTGTGATCATGGGTTGAAGTTTGTGTTCATATGAATGTTTGAAAATAATTAATAAAATTTATATTTTGAGGTCTGATCATATTTTTTAT
The DNA here is from genome assembly GCF_025592945.1 of Manacus candei. Classification (NCBI taxonomy): domain Eukaryota; kingdom Metazoa; phylum Chordata; class Aves; order Passeriformes; family Pipridae; genus Manacus; species Manacus candei. The sequence continues at coordinate 5,638,566 of NW_026138136.1, forward strand.
TTTCTATACTCAAGCTGTAAATACATTTTTATACTCATGTAAAATTAATATAATTATAATTTAGATTTCACTGTTAAAATTGGTTTTGTGTCAGTCACTCATGCTTATGAAAATAGAAAATTAAAAAATAACTGCAACTATTCTATAGTATTTCCAACTTGGATCAGATTAAACATAAATTATCTAATTAGGATTTCAAGCTTGTGTTTATTTTCTGTTTTGAAACCTAGGGTTTATTTCAAATTTTCAATATGATAAATGAATACCAAGGACTTTAAATGCAAACTACATTAGCCACATATATAGCTCATCAGATTAAAAATTAAACATTATACACTGCTGAAACTGTCAACACAGATGCAATGCCTTTGAATTCTACAGCAATTCCTCTTGATGTCATCAGTGTTGCAAGAAGGTGAGTTTCTTACAAACAAAAAATAAATCATAACAAAACAGAATTACCTGTTTATAAACTCATATATATTTGTCTCTAGGCAGAATGACATTGCAAAGCATTACACGTAATATTAATAAAAATGACAGTTTTATATGTAACAATAGTAGCTAAACTTTAGCAATACTGAGTCTAGTTAACTCACAGAGTTTAGACAGCAACTTTTCTATTTCTCTATCATTTTGTTCCCTCTCAATGACAATTTAACTGGTGTCTCTATGAGTATTTTCTTTACATAACAGAAAATAGTCACAACCTGAATGTGCAGTACCAGTAGGAGCAAGTGTAAAGACCATGTTTCTCAATGTAAAAATATTTTATACAGTGTCAAAGTCTCTGTGTAAAAATATTTTTAACAATGTTTACAGTTACACTTCTCAATTATCCTGAATTCTTTTCCATATCTTTCTTTGAAACAAGATTTGGAGCTGCATCCCACCAACTTGGCAAATTTCTGGACTATCAAAGTTTTTCTTCTTAACTTCGTGGGCATCAGCCTTACTGATCTTTGAAGGGTTAAACATCATGCAAAAGAAAACCCCTTTGCATAAATACCCTTTTTTCTTTGTCTTATCTGTTGTTTCCACAGAGAATTGCTCTGGCTAGCAAACTCCTTTCCCTAATTCAAAAGAGCGAGAAAGTGGGATAAGATTAGGAAATACAGGAATTAGTAGAAGAAAGGAGGGAAAGATTAAAAAAGGATTGTAGAAAAAAAAAAGGGACAGAAAAAGAAAATAAAACAATGAAACTAGGATTCAGTAAATCAAGAGAAAGAAGAAAAGCAGGAAAAGGGTGTAACTGATATTGACAGAAGAATGAAAAGTAAAATCTTATGCTATGAAATGCCAGCTCTTATTCCAGTCGTGGAGATGATATGACTGTGACAAACAGCCATACATGAAATATACCAAACATGAAAATATTTGCAGAACTAAAAAGTAGATTTCATCCTCAGAAAAATTGTAATGAAAATGTAGAATTCAATAGAATTCATTAATATTATAGTAAAGATACTTTTATAATTTTGCTGTCTTTTTTGTTGGCACAAAAGAATAAAATAAAACAATTTTATCCACAAAGGCATTGCTGCTTGGCAGCACACTACTTCAATTCTATAGCAACCTTCTGGTTTATGTTACAAACTAGTTCTGAATTCTGATGACATTGACATATCTGTAAGAAGTGGATTCTAAAACAGAGGGGTTTGTTGAATTAAATATGAAAAGGAATAATGCAATCAGTACAGAATTCCTTGTCTCATTTATTTTTATATGGAGTTCAGTACAAATCTCAATTAATATGTGTTTCACTTATGAACGTTATCAAGTTTTCTATTTTTGTTTTGTTGCAGAATATTCTAGTGACACCTTATGATTGTGAATTGTACCTCCAAACCAGAAGTACTGTTCAAGGAATCAGCAAAACTGCACTGAAGGGCTACATACTTGATTAATGCTTGTTATCTTCAGAGTCTTCTTGGAAACAGCAGTATCTAATAGATTAACTACTCCTGATGGTTTCACAATAGTCTAAATGCAGAATTGCAATTTTATCATGTCGTGGTAAGTAAATAAAATGATTGAAATCAAATATTCCCTCATCCAAAATGTTCGCTCCTGTGTTCCCTTCTTATTTCCAGCCTAGCAGCTGTTGCTTAATTCCCAGCCTCTCACTGATCCCACAGTACCTCATGGCACCACAGGAAAATCTGACAATTTTCCATCATCCTTCAGAGATTGCAGAATCATTTATGTTGGAAAAGACCTCCAAGTTCATGAAGTCCAACCTTTGACTGAACATCACCATGTTGAATAAACCATAGCACTAAATCTGATTGTTTCTTGAACACTTTGAGGGATACTGAACACTTCATCACTTCCCTGAGCAGTCTGTTCCAAAGCTTAAAAACCCTTTTCATGACAAAATCTTCCTGATATATTCAGCTTATCTATATCACATGTCCTTGCTGTAACTATTTTCATTACATCCACATATAACATCTCTTAAACAGAATCCCTCGTCTATGAATAAGGATTCAATAAGCTTTCACCTATGAGACCAACAGGCATAGAAGAAATAGGAGAGGAGAGAGAAAAAAGAATCTTGCATGCACTAGCTGGCAAATTTCAGAGATATACATACAAATAGCATATTTGTCAATATGCAAGGAATGCTTAGTTTATGATAGTTATGAAATCTGAAAATAATTTGTGATCTTACTTTTTGTATAAGACTCTACCTGGGATCTTCTGGAGGATGATGATTGAGCTTTTTCACTAAACTGAAGAAGCATTCACTTCTGCTTATGCTTAATATATAACAGGGGAAAAAAAAGACTTGGTGATACAGACTTTTAATGAAACAACTTGATTCTGTACAAAAATAACATCAGAAATTTTTTTGTTACACTGAAAACTTCTATGGCCACTTCATACAGCTATTGAAAAGAGTAACTAGTGCAGCTCAACATTTAGGAAGCTCCAGAGATCTAAATGCACTATAACCTGAATCAATGACTAAAAAGTCAAGTAAAGAACAAAAACTGAGTAAGGAGCAAGAAATCTCATCTAATGCACTGTTGACTGCACAATGCCACTGAACTGAAAACACCACTGCAAAAAAAAGCTCCTGTCTCTGAGTACGAAGCAGAGCTCCAAGGTCAGCTAACCTACTAACTGAGGATTAAGAGGTGTAATGATCAGAGAAAATTGTGACCTTTAGGCATATGAAAGGCATAAAAAACCATGCCATTGCATCACTGGGAGGTCTGTTCCCAGTTACTGATAACCAGCTGAATCTATGTATTGATGGAAAGTTTCCTGCCCTTATAGGTCTTAATATAACTTCTCCCACTTAGATCAAATCTTATGCATCTCTTATTATTAGTTCCTGAAATAAGACTTCTGTAACATGACAGAGGGATGAGCTCTGTACAGTCAAGGGTCAATTTATAAACCTAATAAGACAGATATCTTCAGCCAATGAACCCAACATGAAGCCCATATTGGAATAGTCCTCCTAATATAAGATAGAGAAGAAAGTATTACTGTATCCTTGCTGTGTCATTTGACTCTTCTCCAAGCATCTTCTTTCAACACTGTTGAAGGAAACACATTGTGCCATATGGATTTAGGGTCTCAAAAGGACATTGACAATCTTATCTCCTTAATAACTTTGTTATCTTGCTCTACAGTAGCATAGCATAAATGATTCTCTTTTAAAAATCGAACTTATCTTAAAGTGCATATATATATTTTGGGAAAAGAATAAATTTTGAGACAGCAAGGACTGCTTCTGCACATCCTGTGGCATATTTAATGGGTCTTGAAATCAAGCCCTGAGATTGAGTGATTGAGCTGGAAGAGTTTGGAGGCAGTAAAAATGAAGTGGCAGAAAGGTAAGGTAACAAGAAGGAAGGAGGGGAGTAGGCAGAGAGAAATTCTAAGGCAGAATAAGGACTGAGGGAGAATTAAAAGAAGGTAGACTGGGAAAGTAGTCTGATTAGGAAGAAAAAGGGGGTAGAAGAGACCAAGAGTACGTGAAGCATCTATTTAAAAGTATAAATGAAACAAGTTATGAATTACAGAGTAAGAAAAATGCATGTATAGAGAGGTGGAGAGCAGGGTCAGAATGAAAGATACATGAAATGGAGTGGAGAAGCAAAGAAACTTGAGGACAAGTTAAGTAGGTGGACTGAAGAGTTAAACAGTTGATAGAGAACAGGAGGAGAACTGCGAAGGAAGATTTTCTAGGGGAAGTCTGGATAAGAAGTTCTGCTCACAATGAGTTTAAGTGATAATCTGTGTCAATGTTTGGTTTGAGAGACAGAACATTAGTGTGCAATAGAATCAAAAGGAAATTTCTTGTGTTTGAGTGTTTATCAGCTGTGAAGATGAAAGGCAGTATTATGGGCATTAGCAATAAAATAATTAATACATTTTTCAAAGGATAAGATATAATACACTTTAGGTTCAGAAACCTGCTTAGGAACATTCTTGTCTAGTCATCTGTCCTCTATATGAATATAGGTGAGTTGTTTTGTTTTGGCTTTTGTTGGTTTTTTGTTTGTCTGGTATTATTGTTTGTTTGTTTGTTTTGTTGTGGGTTTTTTTGTTGTTTCCTTAATGTATAACAGAATTCCTCCTTCCAGTGCCTTTCAGCAGGTTTTTTTTTTGGTTTGGTTTTGGGCTAGTTTGGTTTGTTTGGGTTTTTTTGTGATTGCACTAAGGATGACTGATTAAGATAAGCTACATATGATACAAGACATCCATATTGTTTACTGGTGTGCCTCAAAAGTACTTGTTTATCCTTTCCTTCATCTTGTAATCATTCCAGTGTGCACATGTTCATCCCTGGGACTTTGGAGATATGATTATATACATCACCCCCAAATATCTGGGCTCTTTATGAGCTTTTATGCTGCTGGACTACAAGAGACCACCTACCCGTAGCACAAGTGTTAGCATTTGAAATAAACACACGGTTCCCCACTATAGATTAAATCTTTTTCTTTTCTAATGTTTTCAGCCTCTGTTTTCTAAATCACATCTATGTCAATCTCAGGGAAGGATTCAGGTACTGAATAAATCCCAAAGACACTTAAGTCAAAATAAGTGCCAAGACTATTCTACAACAGAGCCAAATTTTCTTTGATGTCCTTCTTATGTTTTGGAGGCATTTTCTTTGTGTGCTCAGATGCACTGCAATCTGAATAGGTAGACAGAGAGCACCTTAAGTCTTTTGTGATTTAAAGATGCTGAGGGAATGGGCAGTCTTCAATTCTTCCTAAAAACCCTAATAAGCCAGGAAGGTTAGTCATAACAAATCATGGTCTAGTTAGGCAGATTATATTGAGATCATTTATAAAGGTCAGGATAGCGAGTAAACTCATACATAAGTTTCTGGTTCCTGTTAACCAGACTTAGTTCCGTTCCTGTCTATTGACTATATGATTTATTAATGAATAGAAAATCTGATCAATAATGATAAGAACTCTCTTTATCCTTCTTCCTACTAGAGTTTCTCCCCACCATGTTTTGTTCTGGCTCTTTATGGCTCCAAGGCTCTTGTGTTTCTGGTGCACAGTGACCCACTCACAACTAAAAATTGGGATATGTTCTCCTAGAACTGGTGGCAGGGATCACCAGTGATGGGGTGATGTTGGGAAACACGATCTGTGACATGGAGCATTTTCATGCTGGGGATATAACAATGCACATCTCTCTGATGGTGTACAGTTTAGCATTCAGTGAGAATCATTAAGAGCACTTTTTTAGGGTGAAAAGGTACTGAGCGTTCTGTGTTAGCCTCATGCATGGAATTCCTGTCATTTTTCTTCTGAAGTGGAATCAGTATTTATTTTAAAATGTCACTGCTTCCTCAGTGCTTTCCTCAATGCTTTCCTCAATGTTAATTCAAATAAGTCTCCATTTGATATTTCCTAAATTTGATAGATACAAATTTTTGGACTCTTTTTCATCTGAAAAAATCTGTGGTCTGCCAATGAGTCCTTTCACATGAAAGGTTCCCCAAATGTAGCATATTGCTATCTGATATTTTCCCCTATACTACTACTTAATCATCAAAATTATGTTTGTATGCTTATAATTTTTCCCTAATTTTTATTATATTGCAAAAGTATTTTACCAGCTAAAGAAAAAGAAAAAGAAAGTTTTCCAGGATTTTCTGAACTTGTTTTGTCCACAAGTCCAGTTTATCATGCATCTAATATGAGTTGATGATTCAGACTTTCAGAGTTTTTTTTTAACTTGTCCTACAGTGTAGCATCAAAAAACTGTTGTCCTTACGAAAAGACTTCACCAAGATGAGTATTCTTAACTGTTTATGGTGTCAAACATCGAAGAAAATACCAGATAATGCAGATACAGCTACATTCATAATTATTGATCATTCTTTTACATGCATAAAGGTCTCCTTCATTCATAGAACAATAAAAGAAATCCTCATTCTTAAATTTTATGCAAAGGTTGGAATAGATCTAACATCTTCCCTACATTCTTGGTATTTTCTATTTTACATTATTGACTCTTGCTCTCAGACCTACTGAAGAATTATATCTTTCCCCAGTTACGTATCAGAACCTGTAAATTTGTCAGGAAAGTGCTTAGGAAACCAGACTTTTTTAGAAGACCATAAATGTTGCGTTTTTAATATTTTCAACCTTCCTTGTCTAATAACAGCAGTTCCTTTATCACTCATCATCCAGATTACTGAGAGTTACAAATGTTTAGGCCAAGGAGTCTTAAAGGTTATAGAAATATAAACGTTGATTTACAATGTCACCCCTTGGGAGAACAGTCCATCTATAAGCCTGGTAAAGTAATAGGGAAAGAGAGGCTCTGCTCTGAGAATTTCAGTGAACATTTTCAAATGTTTGCTTGAGCTGTAAAGCCAAAAATGTATTCCTATGAAAATTAGAAGTGACAAAAAAATACTTCTTGTAATTACATTTCAAAGTGCTGGTCAGATTATTTGTTTACTTCTTAAGCTCCATTGAATCCTATTCTCTCTGTAAAAAATAATGTACTGCAACATCCAAGACATCTTGAATGTAATTGCTTATCTTACTTTAATTAATATAATCTAAAATGTTTAACTAATCTGGAGATTTATTTGAAATAGTGTAACTGAAAATTAAGTTTTGAGAACAAAAGGAGAAAACAGGAATAGAAGGAATTAATAAAACTAAAATTAATCTTGTTCTGTCAATGAATTGATTTTTATTCCATTATTTACTTTTCTATGATCCTTGCCAGCGACCTTGATTTTATTTGTGCAGAAGAAACATTTTACCAGCTATATGGCTTGCTCTTAATGACAACAGTAAAAAAAAAAAAAATTCACAAAGAATTTAGAAATACATTTATCATTTTCCACTTTAAGATCCCAAAGCACTTAATAAACACTTATTAATTAAGCTTCATTCCCAACCCTGTGAAGATAAGCACATTATAGATTTCTATTTATAGATGGGAAAACTAAGCCACAGCATGCTGAAGTCAGTTGGATACCACCACCAAAACATGTCATCCTGACACAACAAGAGGAACCTGGGGCCTGATCCTTTACTGTTTTGGGTTCTGTACGTAATTGGTGACACCTTTGCTGGATGTGCACGAGAAAATTGCTGGTTTAGAAAGTCAGCCCCTTGTTTCATTAATTTCAGACTGGTATAAGCAGTTACATCAAAATGCACAATGCTATGTGGTGACAGGAATACAATCTCTGGTGTATTATCTACCAAAAATCTGTTCCTCCCTGTTTTGACCCCCTCTCATGAGATACCACAGGGCTGTGTTCACTCAGATTTTACCTTATAAAAGTGGGACATGCTTTTAAAGAAGTACAAATCTGTAGCTGTGTTTTAATTTTTGTATTGATCTTTTTCACTCATTTAAGTTTCCTGTCCACCTGAAATTTTTCAGTGAACAGAGAAGGAAAGAAGCTCCCCTCCCCCCATTTTTTAGATTTTAAAAAATGTTCAAGCAAGGTGAAAATATTTTCTAGATTTTTACTTGTTTGGTTTATAAATCAAGAGATTTTAAAATTGTCATTAGGACACAGTAAGGTAGTTTAACTCAATTTAGCAATGAAGTCAGTGTTTTTCCAAGCTATCAAGTTAGTGCCTTATTAAAATCCCAGTGGCACTGCAGTATCCGAGGTGGGGAAAAAAAGGTTAAACTGCATATCAACTACTGAAGGGAGCTGAAAGGATGTAGAGCCCAATTAAACCTTCAGCATTGCTCTTGCTCATAAACACTTGCTACTTTATTCCCTCTGGAACATATTTCGAGGCAGCTAAAGTGGGAACCCAGCAAGAACCTTTTCATGAGATCTCTGTTATTGAGCCTCAGGTCCAGCCCAGTCCTTCTGGGTGAAAGGCTTCATACTCCCTCTCTATTAATCATCATCTGGCCTTCTAACACCTGGGACTGACTCCAACTCCCACTGTTGCTATATTGACAATATTCCCTGTTGATTTCCTCATTTTCTCAGCCAAGGCTAGAATGACCTCTTTAAAATTCTTTATAAACGTCAGTAATTGCTGCATCAAACTTCAATTCATTACTTTCCCAGGCCTCATGTATTTTGATGATATGAAAGTTGACCGCATTTACATGCAAATTGAAGTTTTATATTAATAAGGGCCAGTAAAAAGAGATTGCATGGTAATACTCCATTATGACTTTTAAATACATTTGCCCATGTCTCGACTTGGCATTAGCATGGTCAGACCACGAGGAAATCATGTTGGTCTGATTGCAATTTTGTTTTCCAATTGAAAGTACAATTTCATCAGGTTTCCCTGTCATTTCTAATAATGACTTAAGTTTGCTTGCTAAATTGAAGAATTTCTCCAGGCCTCTGTATGGGCTGGGAAACAGGTGAGGAGACAGCTGCTTCATAACGAAGCGCTTCGTTATGAACTACCACTATATTCAACCCCATAAGGCTTGTTTTATGATAGAAACAAAATTACTGAAGGTCTAGTGCATCTGAGATTGATTATCTTAAGCATATGAACTTTCAACATAGAACTTTGGAAGCACAACAGTTCATGAGTGAATGAGTCTTTAATACTCTGATCAGAGAGTCCTTAATGTTTTAGGCTGCTTTTTCATTGTTTGGTCTTAGATTTTATACACAGTTATATTCCAAGAGGAAAAGAAACACAACAACATTCTTCAAAAAAGGAATTATGTATGTTAATGTGAAAATTCAAGAAATCACTTTTCTACATATACATTCAGATAGGAATCCTAGAGAGGATGTAATCTCAACATTAAATTCATGACCCCATGAAATAACATTCATGTTACTGATTATAAAAACCTAATTTGATTTCTCATTGGACAATTAAGAAATTAAAAAAACCTTGTGGTTACAGGAGAATTAAAAAAAAGAAAAGATCCATATAGCTCTAATATCACAGATGTTCCTACATACTGTTAAATGTACCTTTTTGGGGTGGTTCCATAAAGACCAGTAATGCTGCCAAGGATAAATAGCAAAGTACATTTATAAAATGTGCTTATGTAACAGTGTATGTGATATTATGTTAGAAACCCAAGCAAAAATGCATCAAGTTTATTTGTTAGAGGTTTTTTGTACTCCAAGACCCCTGAGGGTCGGTGGGATTACCAGGGAAGCACATACATAAGAGTCTTGTTTGTGCAGACTCTTGCTTTCAACTATAATCTTCTAAGACAACAATAGGTGACATTCCTTGAATGTGCACATTTGTCATTGCAATAATTTTGGAAATAGCTGATGTGGTAGAGCTCGACTGTACACTTACTGCCTAAAAATTAAGCTGTGATCCAGTAGGACCTTCTGCTTAGGCAGATCTCTCCTGTTTGTGCAAAGTCCCATAGACCTCTATCAACTCAGAGAAGGATTCAGGCTCTTCTTACATGAATCCTTATGTGGATACTGGAGTTGGAATTAATACTTTAATACCATTTATATCTTCTCAGAAGTGTGCCTTGCTCAGGCCAAGCAGTTATAAAGCTAAATTTTATTAAAACAATTCCTCATTCTTCTCTTTTATATCTGATAAGTTTTCAACAGCAGCTTGAATAGAGAGAGGTCAATGAGTGTATGATAATACCGCAACATCAGTGTTTGTAATAAATATTGATGCTGGGAATTTTTTAACCTATCATTCCATGGTGTCAGTTGTCCTATTTGCTATCAAAATACAGTATTATGAATTTATTTGATAGTTCTGCCTTCCAAATAAAAGCAACAAGTAAATTGCTCATCCTAATAAAAAGTCTAGTCATTAGGATTGTCATATGACTAATGCTCTTTTAGTCCACTGAACAAGAGATCAATACCTGTTTCAAAAGTTCCACAACCCTTGTTAGTAGCTTGAGTATAATAGTCAAGAATAAAATGAATCTTCAGAAGTACTCTTTGCTCTGCTTAAGTCAGCTTGAAGATTCAGGATGAGAAATCTTTGCACTGAGTGATGCTAATTCCCTCCTTCCTAACCAAATGCTGCATGTGACTGTTCCATCTTCCTGGATGCAGTTGAAAAATAGATTTCTTGCCTCTGAAAAATTAGTTCTTCGGGTCCTTGAGAGGTGGTTTGATTGTCTTATTAGTCTCTGTTATGGTAAATTGAAACAGCAGATTTGATAGTGAGGATATGATGCAGAGAATTTTTCTTTGGGAAAGTATGGAAAATGTAATTATGCTTGATTTCTGTTGGAAATGGTCTTGTTGTTTAAACAGAAAATAATTTATCTTGAAATACCTGATTAAGTCAGTGTTCATAAATATATATATGTGTTTATAAAATGGCTAAAAAACTCTGTAAACCATAGAATCATAAAATTGTTTAGGTTGGAAAAGATCTTTAAGACCATTGAGTCCAACTGTTAAGTATTCTACTTGAAGAAATAAAGCCTGTAGATAACATACTACCTTCAAAAAGAAAGATCACCATTAACTGAAGTGGTAATTAGGAATGTCTACTGACGATCATGGTAGATTTCAGGAGATCAGAACTGTTTTACGGTTAAGGTACAAAAGATTACAGAACTGCAAGAAAAGTTAATGAAGATGATAAGTAAATTCACTATTTCTCTCATGTTCTTTTTCCTCATCTACCATGTAAGACCATCAACATGAAATCCACAAAGTACGAGCCGTCTTTATAAGAACTAATGCTGAAGGAAAATGTAGCAGGATCAGGTAAGTGTTTCAGAGCCTAAAGAGAGTAAGACTTAGCTTATCTGTGTAAATGCAGACTGTTATTAAAAAGTATATCCAGACATCATGAGTGAAACCATAGTTAATATGATACAGAAAACTTTAATTCCTTCTTCTTGAAACTATAATGAGTGAAAGGCAGAAGGATCTGCTCAAACATTTTTTTTCCAAAGCTATGTTAATTCTCAAGGGAATTGGCACAAGGTAATTCCAAAATTTTTACCTTGGACATGTATTTCTTATTATATTTGTGAGATTTTTCATGGAGATACAAATAATTAATACAAAAAGTCAATAGCAACTTAAACCCAAACAGATATACAAATAACATTTAACTATGTAAGAAATTTAAAGGAAAATAAGAAAAAGAATACAAAGATGTATATTAGAAATTGGAGCTGAAGGAAGGGTACACAACCTCATACCAAACACCAAACAGGTCATGATCTAGCTTGTTGTTAGTAGACTTTACTGTTCTAGACTAAATAGGACCATGATTTTCTCATTTCACAGCAGTCAGGACTGCTGTCTCCCACACCCTGTACAGAATCATATAATTTAATCAGGTTATTCCTGTGTGTTTATTTTAATAGTCAAACTCCTTTAAAGATCAGTTCCAGAGGTCTGCTTTCTCATAAGTTCATTACTAATCCAAAATCTGGAATGACACCAATAAGGACGAGTCCAGACTCTGTGTGTGTCTGATTTCTGAAGTGTGTCAAATGATTGAGGTATTGATACTACGCTCAAACTCTGAACACTGAGGGAGAGGTATACTGTGTATTGTAGTAGTACTCCAGTGTTTCAGAAATGTAAATTAAAAAGAGATTAAGGTATTATATATATGTTACTCTACATCTATTCACAGTTTAGCAGATTTTGTGCAACTGACCTATGCGTTGTTCCAAGAGAGATGTGGATTACTTGGGAAGAATTAAAGACTGCTGAATCAAGAAAGATATAAGAGTAATGCCTTCCAAGAGATGACAGGAGGGACTACTGTTCTTCAGGCTGAGAAACAGAGATAGTTTATGGAACCATCTTCAGTTACACTAAAATAATATCACATAACAGCAAAGTAGAAAGAGAGGAATTATTCTACATGTTCATTAAGCATAAGAGAAGTAAGGTATTAAACTGCAATAAGAGAAATCAAAGTTGGATGTTGGGTGGGAAATACAAGAAGGTAGTGAGAAATATTGGAATACAGTGCTTGGGGAGGCCGCAGAACGTCCACTGCTGGACCTGTGAAAGAACAGACTAGGTAACACTTCTTGGAAAAGATTTACCTGCAACTGTTTCAGGATCTGCCCATGAGATTGTATTACATGGTTCCCCAAATGCTCTGCAGTCTGTTTTGCTAAGAGGAGTCTGTAAAGTTTTAGGCTAATGTAATGAACAATACAGGTATTTCTACTCTCTAACTTTGATTAAAATTGTTTATAGTGTCTCAAATATTTCTTGTTATTTTTTGTATTACTTACTATGACTCGTGTGTTCATTTAATATTTGTTTACCTCAGAATTATATGACATTCTTTCTTTTTCACGGGGACTAGGAAGTCTAAAATATAACTTGATAAACAAGTATTAATGGATTTTAGAATTAACTTTGTAGAAGTTTCTGTAGTAAAAGCCAGAAATATCTGGTGGGAAAGGACTATAAAAGTTTATACAAGGCATTGTATAAATTACTCCAAATTACCCCAGCATTATTTCTCAACTTCCATTGTAAAAGGAAAAGAACTTGGCATATTATCTAAATATCTGAAGGACTATGTTATTCTGATATCTGCTACTTTTTGTTGCAGTTTAAAGCAGATATTCTTTCTTTTTTTTGGAGGGGGGATGGGGGAAAGTCGGGGGTGATGGGATTCAAGGGGCTATGAAGAAAAACAGCAGCACCTGTATGTAAAGTAGTGAGGTAGAAGAATCATGAAAAAGTGTTGGATGGCCACAGTTGAACATGTTACCCCCTGTCTCAGTTCTCCAGAATATTAATTTCCATTGGAGTATATTTATGTATTAAAAGGTGGTGTGGGTGGGTTTTTTATTTGATTTTGGTTTTGTTTTTTTGGGGGGATTATGTAGAGCAATAAGAGTACTTGTTCCTTTGTGGAGAAAGAGAAATGAAAGGTTTTTTCATTCTTTGTCCTAAATAATTTATATAAGGACAGAACCAGAATTACCCCATATAGGGGAACAAGGAAGTATATAAACTGTTCATATTCAGTTGAAGCAGACAGAAGTTGCTTTAAAAGTAGTCAGTGTGGGCCATGATAGATATTAATTTAAATTCATCTGGCCTTGTTTTTCATCTTAAAGAGCTGTGGTGAGGCAGAGTCTACTGCAGCATCCCATACTTTTATTCTTTGTCAGTGTTCAGTTTTCTAGCCTCACTGCTCTCCATATGCATCAGTCTGGAATGTGGAGTAGTTCTGACATGAAATTTCTCCTTGCAAACTGATAGAATTCTTAGTTACACTATTACAACCAGCTTTTCTCTCCCTTTTGTGAAAATAGAGAAAGATTAAACTTGTAGCTGCTCTTTTGTTGTTTTTTTATACTATTTTTTTAAAAATTTGCATAAACCTTTATTATCTACAGAAAGTTAAAACAGAATGAGAAAAAACTTGTAGATATGATATTTACCTATTAAACTAGACAGAAACATGCTTATCTACTTTGTGACAAATGCAGCTTTATTTTGAAGTATTTTGCAAAGGCCATGACTATGATTCATCACCTGATTATCAGCTGTAAAGGCTTTTATTAAATACCATCCCCATTCAACCATTCATCGTTTTCATATGAAAACAATAAACTATGACTATTGCATGCATAACTCTTCAGTACTGTAAAGCAGAGGACTGAAGTGTGTTGTCCTTCCTATGATATTTCAATTTAAACATGGCTGCACTGCAGTAATGTCACATCTCGTTTACACTGTGGGCTTGGTGGTAGACAGGGATCATTACAGGGGGAACAGTGAGAAAAATACATTACACACTCGTCATAACCATAAAAGAAACTAAAGAGAAAGAGACATTCCGATGCACATGCAGCTTTTATAATAGAACAGAAGAGTAGGATTGCACTGAGAAATGTACAAAGGCAGTAAGTTTAGAAGAGAGTTACCACAGCACTAAACTGTCAAGCTTGAGTCAAATGATATTACTTCTGACACCCCTGGCTACAATACAGTGCTTTCGGATTCAATTTCTCTCCTTCTTTTTGGTTGTTGCAGTAAAGGCAATTCCCTTGTGCTTTGATTGTTGAGATTATCCTCTTTTATATAGCTTCCCCCTTCCCTTTCTTTCCCTCCTCCTTTCTGTACTAGTATTATGGGTGCGAACAAAGATTATGCAGACTGCATTTTTGGGCATAAGGTTAATTTTGATTATTAATTAAGGATATCCACATATAGAAAAACTAAATTCAGTAGGTATCTCATTTTTATGTGCCTGTATCACATAATCGCAGAATCAATTAGGTTGGAAAATACCTCTGACATCGTCAAGTCCAACTTGTGACCGAACATCACCATGTCAACTAGACCATGGTACTAAGTACCATGTCCAGTCTTTCCTTAAACACCTCCAGGGACGGTGATTCCACCACCTCCTTGGGCAGCCCATACCGATATCTAATCACCCCTTCTGTGAAGAATTTCTTCCCAATGTCCAGCCTAAACCTTCCTTGATGCAGTTTATGACTATGTCCTCTCATCCTGTCCCTAGTTGCCTGGAATAAGAGACTGACTCCCACCTGGTTACAAACTCCTTTCAGGAAGTTGCAAAGAGTGATAAGTTCACCCTGAGCCTCCTCTTCTTCAGACTAAACAACTCCAGCTCCCTCAGCTGCTCCTCATAGGACTTGTGCTCCAGACCCTTCACCAGCCTCATTGCCCTTCTCTGGACCTGTTCCAGCACCTCCATGTCCTTCCTGAATTGAGGGGCCCAGAACTGGACACAGGTGTGGCCTCACCAGTGCCAAGTACAGGGGAAGAATCACTTTCCTAGGCCTGCTGGCCACACTCTTGCTGATACAGGCCAGGATGCCATGAGCACACTGCTGGCCCATATTCAGCTGACTGTCCATCATCGATCCCATGTCCTTTTCTGCTGGGCCGCTTTCCAGCCACTCTGCTCCCAGTGTAGTGCTGCATGGGATTATTGTCTTTCGTGACTATATTTTCCCCATGTCCAATAAAGAATGGAGGTTTTCCTTGCCCCTCTTTTTGCTACTAATGTTTTATAAAAATGCTTTTTATTATCTTTTACAGAAGTGTCCAGATTATGTTCTAATTGAGCTTTTGCCTCTCTAATTTTCTTTCTGCATGACCCAAGGATCCTTAAAGATTCCTGAGTTGCCTGCCCCTTTTTCTAAAGATCAGACACCTTCTTTTTTTCCTGAGTTCCTGCAAAATTTCCTTGCTTAGCTAGGGCAGTCATCTTCCTTGCCACCTCATTTTTCGGCACATAGACATGGCCGGCTCCTGCACCTCCAAGATTTGTTTCTTAAAGGATCTCTAGCCCCTGTTTTTTTAAGGCCTGCTTCTCAAGGCACTTTCCAAATAAGTGTCCTGAACAGGCCAAAGTCAACCCTCTGGAAGTCCAGGGTAGAGGTTTTGTTTATGCCCCTACTTACTTCACCTTGTATTGAAAACTCTCATTTATGTTCACTGTGCCAAAGGCAGCCTCTAACCACAACCTCTCCCACCACTTACTAAGAGCTAAGGGTTTTCCTTGTTTATAACACTTGAGTAAAATACTCTTGTATGCCATTTTAGTAATCGAAAGTACAAGAAAAGCTATTTGCAAGAACTTCAAGATTCTATAGCATGGAGCAGATTAAGAAAGGAAAATAAGAGAATTAACTGCTAAAAGATTTGGTACATTTTTAACTGGCATTAGCCAGTATATAAACATAGAAATGTAGTAGAAGACTTGTCATCAGATTCTGTTCATACTATTACAGGTGCTGAATTATAAAAATGTTCTCATAGAATAGTTGATGTCATCTCAAAAGCAGCGTACGTTAACTCTCGTTGATGTGATTCAAATGGGATTTTGCTAATGGTTACTGGTGTACACTAATTTTCAGAAGAAATTTACTCTTCTTATGGTTTATAACAGTCTGTTGTTTTTTGCCATGATCATTCCTATTCTTTAGCATAAACAGTTCCTCTTCCTCCTTTATTTATTACAATAATTTATTTGCTCTTTATTGGCAGGGATTGTGCCATCTTATTTTTGGTAGACTAAATAAACTGAACTCCAGTGTACTGAACAATGGATCAAGAATTATAGCTCTCCAAGATACCTCTGCATAGTGCTCTTGTTTTCAAATAGGATAATGGCTACATAGAACAGAGTTAGAAGACTAGTCACAAAGCATAAATAATTGAGTTTATAATCAGTTTTATTTCCATCTTGATTATGTTTTCTCCCAGTTGGATAAAGTTAGCAGAATACATTCTGTATCAATTTTAGTTTTCATTGTTTGTTTTGGGACACATAGATTATCCCCTCCAGTAATATTCAAGCCCTACCATCTTCAGTGCTGTTTGTTCTGTAAATGAGTTGTAGTACACACAATCAGTGAAAAAGTCTTGACAAGTTTTGTTACTCAGAATCAATTTATATCATGCTCATATAAATATTTTGCTGTTGCAAAATACCAGCAGTTTTCTGGAATAATAGACCTGTAAGGGCAGGTAGTGAATGAAACTAAAGGACAAGGAAAGTATCTAGAGACAGACACATTGTCATGAGGCACAGCCTATTCCTGCATTTAACTCATTTTCTGAAAACTTGTTGAATACCTGTTCCTTTGTCCTTTCCTCAGCTTCCATTTTTAACCTTTCATCTACAATACCTGTTCCATCTTTTTGCATGTGTATCCCTTCAGTTTGATTTTTCTTCTTCCTACCTTAAAAGACTTTCAGTACAGCATAACTCCAAACTGTTTCATATATATAAATATATAATTTTTTTTTAATTTCACAGAATGATTGGCAAGCATCATACAACCATACAGCAGAGCCACCAAAGTCCCCTAAACCAGAATGTCTGAACAGCTGTTAAGATGGAATTGAAGTACCTACTTTCATGAGGACAACTTGCAAGTCACCCTTATAGTTCTATACCTTTTCACTGCATTGTTTCCATTTCTCATCCACATTGAGTTGGCAACATTGGCCTAATACTATTCAGTTATTTTCTTCCTCTCATTCCTAGAACAAGGAGAGTATAGTTTCTTTCTGGTATTGTGATACATAGACCATGACTCTAAATTATGGCTGCTTATGCCAAAAACAAACAAACAAACAAACAAAAACCACAAGGAAAAGTATTTTGTTTCAAATAAACATCAAGAATAAACTATTTCTTTGGTAACTTTTACAAACTTTTTTGGATATCTTATATTATAATCAACAGTCTACAAGCTTCTCTATCACCCATTTATTGTGGAGTACCTCTAGCACTTAAATCAACACTGGAGTCCTCCCTCTGGGTCACACAATATGTATTTATTAGGAGTCCGTAATGAGAAACATTTCTTGTACTCTGTACTGCTTCTACTGGGAGAGGAGCAGCCTGCATGATGTCATGTTTTAATTTGGGACAGAAACAGTGGTTGACCTCAGCTGACCAAAGCTATGGATATATCCCATACTGCGTGATATCATGCACAGCAATCAAAACGAGGAGGAATGTGGTGCTGTGAGGAGGTGGGTGGTTGTCTTCGTGTCACTCGTGGGGTTTTTTTGTTTTGTTTTTCCTTCATGTATTCAATTTTATCTTGAACCATGAGTTTCTCTTGCTTTTGCCCTTCTGATTCTTTCCCTCACCTTGCTGCAAGTGAACAAGTGAGCAATTGGGTAGGGGCTTAGCTACTGACTAGGATGAAGCAACTGAATACCCCTACCTCTAAAAGTGATCTATCACCAATATATCACATTTCATGTTTTCCTAGTTAAAATGTGACACAGATACAGAACAGGAAAAATATGGCCATGTTGTCTAAAGTACAACTTTCAATTAATGAGTTACACTTAAGTGAATGCCTTGGATCTTCAAAATATATAGGACTGGGGAAGATACTCATCCTTCTAGTTTGCTATCCATTCCAGTAGTGTAGGGTTACAGTATGTTTCCCTTCAGCTACCAAGTCATTCACTGGTATAGGAGTTAATCAAAAGAATATATGGAGTTTTGCAAATAATTTCTATTATAAATGTTTCAGACTGGGATGGACTCCTAAAATTGCAACAGGTCTTCCAGTAATCAGGAAGAAGAAAAGTAGTTTAGTAAGCTTATTTTATTTCCTGAAACACACACAATATGCTGATAATTCCTTATTAATAGCATGAATCTCAAATTACTTGACATTTTTCATTTACAATCCCAGGTGCTACCACTAAAAAAATAAAATCAGAATCCTAGATTGTCCGATTCAAAACATTAACATGTATTTGTAATGGTAGGTGATTGTCACCTTTCCAGTGTGCATCCATATCTGACGTGAAATTTGTTGATTAAGTGTTATTACTGGCATTCTCTTCTATATTTCAAATTCATGATCCAACTCCATAGACTTATAAAGATAATTTAAAAGCCTAAACCTCCTGAATTTTCTCACTTAAGGCACTTATGCAAGTATTTTAATATGGCAAGTACACTACTGTTGGCAGTAGCAAAGTGCCTCTAAATACTCCTTGGAGACAAAACTGAGCAATAGACTTAAATGTAATAATGACTAATAAACTTACCCTATTTTGGACTTAAATAAGATATCACCATTTATTGTTGAAATAAGTGGAAGTCTTTTCTGTCTCACCTGTCAACAATTATGGGTGTACAAATCCTAGGGTGCTCTTTGCTCTGTTCAAAGTCTGAGGAAGTTTCCTCCATCACGTGGAGGAAACTTGACTTGACTTTGTATCTGCACAGGAGGCCAGAATTTAGCCTTGATACTGTAGAAAAACTTGTATAGGATTAAGAGAGTGGACACCTGGTTGTATTCCCTCTGTGCAATGGTGATGGCTGTATTGCCTGGCTTTCCGTGTGCTCTAGCCTACTTTGACACCTTTGGGTAGCTGGAAGGGCTTTTTAACATCATACAAATTAATCCAGCCTGGGGCTGGATTAGTTGTAGTAATGGACAGCATATAAAGATTTTCAGGCACACAGCCATCTACACCTTGACAGGCTTGCTGCACGTCCAATAATTTATTAAATCTTTGACAAACTTTAAAAGATGCTGTCAAGAGGTTTCATCATTTTTTCTTCTTATGCCATTTTTAGTAAATTTATTGCAGATGAAAAAAAAAAGACATCCCTAGGCATAGCCTAAGAGAACTAGGACAAGTTTCCTGACTCTTCTGCCAACATGTTTCTGTCGTGCCCTGGAGGTAGCACCTGGATTGAGAGGGTAGTTCTCTTCTTTTCCTTGGCCTCTCAGCTGGCAGTATTAACCAGCTAATTAGTGAATAGAGATTTTTTTTTCAATATGCAGAGGCATTTTACTTCAAAAATTTTGTCTTACAACTATTTATAATAGTCCTTAGTATCTTACAACTGAAACTGTTTTTTCCTACCAGTTCATCACATGTACATTCTACTTTATGATTATAAGGCTGCTTGAAAGTGTAATGCTCCTAGCACAAGGAGTGTAATGTTGTCTGTTTTAGAGAAAAGGGCATTTGGAGTGTTTGGGAACAAAAAAAAAAAACAGATCTGAAAAATTATACACATGGGTGAAAAGAGCAACACAGCTGAGTTTACTGTACCATTCCTAACAACATCTCTTTTCACTTCTAAACTGTGACTAGCTCCTGAACATGTTCTCTTTCCTTGTGTACTTGAGGGTATTTTGCTAACAGAACTAAGAGCTGTTGCTGCTTGTGAAGCGTTATTAACTTTGCTGACTTTGTAACCTTAGAACAAGGTCTGGTGTTGTTACAGGGTACAAGTTTTGAGCTTCTTATTCAGCTTTTATTGTCTTTACTCAGACAAAGGGCTGAAAAATGGAATGATGGTAACAAGTTCCAATCCTTCATTTGCAAGCATCCTGCTCTTTTAGTTAAAACAGAAATCTTCACTGGTCTTTTCTCTTGGGAAATCTGGAAATTTACCTCTACCCTCAGCAAAGTCAGGGATTTTGGCTATCAATAGTTTTGTGCTGTTAAGACTTATTAATGGGATTTTTAATGGAATTTTAAAATCAAAATAATCTGTTTCTGTTCATCCAGATTTTTTATTGTTACTTTTTGGCAAAGAAGTACAGTCCAGACAACAAAGTGCTGTTGTTGAGAAAAATAAAAACTGGAATTATCATGGAATATTTTATACAAAACACTGAAAATGTAGAGGAGTGGGAAGTTATAACACAGTTAATGTATTTATGTATCTTTTGCTGTGTACACATAAAGAAGGCAGCACATGCTTTCCCCTAATGTTCACATAACGCCTGGAGGCTGGAAAGCATAAGAAGGGAGATAAATGAAGTGGGAAGGAAGAATGCAAATTGGCTGCAAGGCAAGTTGGTGGTTCATGATCCTTGCTTTGACTTTGATCTAGTCTCATTAATGAGCAATTTTGCAAAGCTGCAAGGGGTTTTCTGGTTGCAAGATAAATTCAGCTTAGGTTGCCCATGCAGGTGTGCATGACACAGAATGTATGCATTCTTCCAAAATTGTATTCATCATTTCATTTTAATAGCTTAAACCGTTGTGGTTGAACATCAGTTCAAGACATGAAGTATCAGATGTTAATATAAGAAGTTTTGAAATGTACTGCTTAAAGCAAAGAGGAGGAGAGAATCCTACATCAAATCCACTGTGGAATGAACAACTTTGCTGAGAAGATGCAAACTACTTCCCATTCATAATTACACTTAATAAGGACACGAGCGGCTAGTATCACCATAATTTCTACAAGAATTTTGATCCCATTAGAAGGTGAGTTATGTTACATGTATGGTACTCATTAGTTGCCTGTAGTCTTCCTCTTACCTAGAAGAAAGTCCTACCAAAATCGGTTCCTGAAGTTGTTTAGTACTGTTGACTAAGTGTTGTACAGACCTTGCTGGAAAGTCAAGTGGAAAATATATCTTAGTCTATGGTCCCTAACTCTAAACAAACTTATCTCCTTCAGAAGATCCATTTTGAAGAAGCAAGGAGGACTCTGTATGCTTATGAGATGGCCGGGGAAAACTGAGAGAACTTATCTTTTTTTTTTGGCAAGATTGACACAAGACTGGAAAGGGAATCTGTGCAAAAGCTTATCTGATTCAAACAGAGGCGTAGGAGGTAGCTATCAGCATATTCATCTATATGGCTGACACAGGAAAACAGGAGTTAGTATGTGCAGGAATGGAATTTTCTGATGTTTGCTTGGGGTTTTTTGTTCATACAAATTAGCATAGTTAAATATTGAATTAATAAAAATACGTATGCCAAAAAAGAGTCATTGTCAAAATTTCCTACGCACAATCCAACACCTAAAAGCAAACAAGGCACAAATCCCACAAAATCAACTGTTTTCATTGTACGGATCTGTTTTTCTCAGGTGTTCAGTACATTGTACAAGACAAGAAATTAAAAAAAGAAGATGTTATCATCTAAAAATTCTAAGGTGATTTGTAACACAAAAATAATGAAAAGATGTGTGATTGTGAAATACCATCTCTAGTAGCAGTTTTAGTCCTGCCCTTTCCTAGCTTTCAAGTACTTGAAGTTGAAATTATACCAATTTTTTAGAAGTGTTTAAATTATTGATACGTACATATAGTACTAATATGTCTGCATTCACCATTTGAAACTTGGTATTTCTAAGCTGTCTTTTGTTTACTTGAGATCTGTACTTCATGCTCTTTATGGAGTGTAGTTATCTCTTAATTATCTGTAGTTAATCACCTGATTATCTGGACAGATCAAATTAACCTTTTTTATCAGACTTCTTCTTTTAGTTTTTCCAGAATTGCATAATTTAGGCTAATTTGATATTAATTATATTTTTTATGCATCAGTATAAAGCAAGATAATCTGCATTTGCCACCTAAAATAGGGTTCTTCTAGTAAGTAAGTGGATAGGAAGTAAAATTGAATTCATGATGTTGTGGCTTAATAAACTTTCTTTTTATTTATTCTCTGATTCCTCCAAACTAACCAACTGGATGGAAAGAAGGTGAGCAAATGTCAATTAACCTATAGTCCCACACTGCAGAACACATATGCTAGTTGTTCTATTGCAGGAGAATATCCATTATGTATAGATATCCAAATGAAGGCATATGAAAAGGATCAATATATTTAATAAAATACTTAATTTCCTCCAAATTCTCCACATCTAATAACTGGTGTTTATGTTGAGCTATTACATGTACCTTAATTCTGCTGAAAGCTAAGCATCTTAACTGTACTTCCTCATGTATTTAATTTAGGTTTCACAGTCCTACAGGCAGACTACTGGGAAGATACAACCAGATAAGTTGTAAGTGACAGCTATATAAACTGCATTATTACAAAACTTTAACCCCAAAATAAATGACTTTATTTATGAAGGAGCATCTAAAATGCAACCGTTATCTTTATGAAATTCAACTGTAATGCTCATTTGAATAGGGCACTTGATTGGTGACTGGGGCTACTGGAATATTAAACTAGAGACTGGAGTACTCATCTCCATTTCCTTCACAGCAAGTAGGAACTGTTGAAAAAGACTAGTGACGTGATATACTTTTCACTCCACAATAACTAATGGAGTATGGAAAACCTTCAAACATTAGCTGATCACTTATGATCCCCTTAGTGACACACCTGCATTTGGAAACAATTTTAAAGAACTGTAGATTTTCTAAACAAAAGGATTAGAAAGAAAAGGTAAGTGAATTATAAGACAGCGTCCCTGGGATAATCAATCAGGAATGCATGCTATAATGTGGAAAGTTAGGGCTAGAGCTGTGAGATGTATCTTCCAGACTCAAGTAACAAAAGAGGAAAGCCATAAAAGCAGTAAGTCCTGTCCTAGTGCCACTCAAATGAACAGTGGAACAGTGGAACTAGTATTTACACTTGCTGGGTTTTGGTCCCTAGAGTATTCCCTGCTCATAACGCCACCTGCTAGCAGGTCTGTGAATTGTACCCAGGCAAGGACAGCTGGTCCTCCAGAGGACTTACTCTAATTCTAATGACAGCAAGAAGAATCACTGAGGTGGACATAACTAGATATTTTGAAAGAAAAAGATATTATATGAATCTGTGAATTAATATGGAACTACCCAAGACAGGTAATGAGTCCAATGAGGTGTTGATACACAGGATGTGATGTGCATGTTTTCTAGAACAAGTTCCTGAGGGTCTTTGAGAAGAATAAGGAGAAACAATATACCATATTTACTCAGAAATTAAGGGTACCAGTCCTAAGATTGAATGGAATGCAGTTAACATAGCTCTTTCCTGCTTTATTTGTCTCAAATTTATTAATATAAACAGTTTAGATGTATAATGTATATTAGTTCCCCAAACCTCAGTAAGATAACCATTAGCTACGAACTTTTCTCTTTTTTCTTCACTTTTATTGCTAAAATATTAAAACAGTGAGTTTGCCAGGGTGTTTGAATGAGTCTGTCTTCAGAAAGAGTTGGAAAACAAATTGCAATTATCTCTTTTAATATAAAAATAATAAGACTAAACACCAGCATTGTAGAATGAGTTTCTTTTTAACAAAGATATTATTTACTAATGTATCTCTTCCTAAACAGATTATTATTATTATTATAAGTGATTTATGTTGCATTTTCAGAAGAAGCTCATGGAACCAAGTAGTGATATACAGTCTTTTATTGTACCATAGATGCATTCCTGTCATTAATCTCTACTTTGGCAGCTGTGCAGTTTAAATGCTTATCTATGAAGTGTATAGATAATGCCTGTATCAGAAAAGATTGAAACCCATAATATCTGTCTTACAGTTTGCATAAATTAAATTGTATTAATATTTGCATAATATTAAATTATAAAATCCCTATTCTGACCACTTTAATGACTTGCATGGAATGGAACTTCATTTTGGTGGGACAGTATGGACTTGGTGGGCTCAAGGTCAAGCAGAATCAGAAACCAGTGGGAATCAAAAAACCAGAGCTCTTCCTAATGGAACACACTGGCCTAGTTTCTGAGCTCTTTTAGGTCTCTTTAGGTTCCCACCAAAAGTATCTTTACTCAGTTAAATATGAACTAATATGAAATGCATAAGATAATTGTACTTGGCCAAGTCCCAGAAGGTGGAGTTTTTCCAGTCAATTACAATATCAAAAATATGAGAAATTACTTCACCCATTCAGGCAAAAAAATTGAAAATATCTTTAGATTTTCATTGAATTTTAAATTTTTTCAGTGTCCATTCTCCCTCAGACAAAAAGAAAACTGTGCTTGGATTTTAAGGATGTTTCACTGGGTAACAAAGTCTTCCAGCTCCTTGGCCAGTCAGATTTGTAAGCATTACTGATTGTACAATAGGATATAAACTTGCTATTTTTTGATTCATAAGTAAATAAAATTTTAAGATATATTTAACTGTCTTTTTTTGGTTCAGTAGAAGTTACTAAATGCCATAATGTTTTCTCCAGATGTCCCTTACAAATTTGTGTTAAACTTAAGTTGTGTTTAACATATTGGACATGGAGAACATAGCATAGCTCACAAACAGAAATACAGGTAGGCCAGTATGTCAGGGGTTTTAAGGTTTCATTCTTTTAATGCAATGTGGTGTGAAGTCCACAGTTTCATTGACCACATGAAGTTTTTCCACAATTTTCTGATCAAAAGTATATATGTTTCATGTGGGTGTGGGTACAAATGCTGTTTCTTTAATAAAAAGAAAAAAAATGGGAAGATGCACTGAGACTGGCTGAATTCTTTTCCTGCAGCTTCTCTTTCTTTTAAAATATGTCTATCTGATGCAATATTTTCTGTGTAGAGAAGAACAGCATCTCACACTTTGCATGTGGGCTTGAGCATTCCTGTTAAATACTTTAGTAACCAGTTACTTTAAATACTATAGATAATGAACAACAATGTAAATATTTACCTTCATTAGTGGGTAGAAACTGCTTTTAGATTTTTTTTTTTGCTGATTTATAACAAGGTCTATGAATCTTGCAGTTGTTTTGTGTGTGCATGTGTATAGGGATGTTTGAGTGCATAAGAATCCTGAAGGTTTGTTTAGGTTTCATACTCCTTAGTGAAAAAGTATGTAAATATTAATTGATCCATACCTACAAAAACCCAGATGTAGTGAATAGGATAAACATGCATTACACTGAATTTTTTAAAATTAGCTTTTTCCACTCACTTATGGGGAATATGCATAGAATAGCCCCATGTTTGTTTATAGCCTTAATTACTAAGACTTTGTCGTGGTAAAAAAATTACTATTATGTTGATTATAAACCACAGTATAAGAACACCAACGAAAATATTATTTTAATTATTAGACTTATAATTCACTTCCAGGTTTTTGTCTGTGAATGAGTTTAGTTTGAATGAAGTACAATTAGTTCAAGCAGGGCATAAAGGTATATATACCCACAAACAATGATAGTTTTACAAAACAAAAAACTGAGGACCAGATCATGTTTCTTTCCCCTGTTCCCCCGGCCCCAGGGAAAAAGAAACATGATTCTTCCTCATCAGTCACAAATAGAGGCAACATCCCCTCCTCAAAACCTAATATTTACCCTCCAGTATTATCTATTGCTGACGAGATATTCCTATAGACTTTTATTTTACAAGGTTTACCTTATTAGATATGTTGTTTCTTACTGATTCCTGATATTTTCATATGTTTATACAGTGCTTTAAATATCACTCGGTAAGTGAAAAGTACTTCACTTCTTAGTTGATTTCAATAGAATTAAATGTGTAGACTTGAGTGATAACTAATTTTTAATAAAAAAATACATTAAAAAAATCTCTAACTCACTAAAAATGCCCTTTTCATTATAAGTACCAATATTACAAATGTTTCTTTCAATTAGGACCAATTTTTTTCTTTTCTTTTCTTTTTTTTTTTTTTAACATCTTGTTTTACTTGTTTCACTTTGGATTACAGTTTATATTTTTCCCAAGTTAGTGAAAAGTAGTTTTTATTTTTTTGGCTTTACTTGCTCATTGATTAGCTTGAAACTTTCTCTAAACAAAAAGGAATGCTTGTTGGAAACTTCCATGGAAAAAAAAAAGGTGCAGGCTTTCACATGTACTATTTTTGCATATATTATACAGATGGTTTTGAACATGTCCTTACATTCATCACAAGCTGATTTAGGGTTTATATTACTTAGACACCTTTTGGTGTTTCAGCTAAATATAATTGAACCTGTACCAAAGACAAAGTGCTGCATGCAGTGTTTGCATACAGTACAGCAGTTTATACAAACTGGCTTCATAAAGATTGATCTGATAAGAATAAAGGAAGATATGACTCAACTTTCATTCCATCTCAGATAGAGAGAAATGTGGAAAGTTTAATGTCGAACTGTGAAAAGATTCAGTAAGTCACCACAAATCACTTCTACTAAGCCAAAACTGGGTAATTTACACAGCACTTTGTGATCTTCAAACAATTTGCAGTGTGCAATTATTCATGCCACAACATGGGGCCACAGCATCCAAGCTGCCTGTTTGTTCTACGGCTGAAGCAGAGGTGTTTGAAAACTGCAAGAGCCTACCAAAGGCCCAGAGATCATGGCTAATGTGACACCCCCAGGCCTAATCTTCTTAGAGCACCGGGATAAAATAAGTATCCATTACAAAATCAGCCTTCATCCTGCCCCCTTCTGTGCTCTGCCACTCTGATAGCCAACACGGAGACAATTGCATGATTCTGGGCTTAATCAGGTATTAGGAGCTAATGCAGTACGAGAAGAGGCTAATCTCCATATTTACTCCATCTGTACTTACGGACCTGACTTGCCTGCCCCTGATAGATCAAAAGGAATTGGCAAAAACCAGATTAGAGATGAAGAAAAGAGAGAGAGGTCCAAGAAGTGTAAGAGGCAAAATTCTCTGTTTTCCTCAGTTGTTTATATATGTATTAAAGCCATGTGGTCTAATCCCATGGAAACACTTTCCATTGTGTTTCTTTTTCTTGTCCTCCCTACCCCCACCCTCTGACTCCATCTTTAAAAATGGAAATTGCCATTGCAGTTAAAATTATTGGATAAGTGTACCATGCCATTTCTAAGGATCAACACTGACAAAATTAATTTTTTTTTTTTAATTTGGATTTCATAGAGTTCAGTTTATTATGGCCTTTTTTTATGACTGACACGTGTAGAACTCTATTCTGGGTCCATTTTGAAATCCAACGAAAAACCCATAGCTAGGCAGAACTCATTAATTCCAGGTCTTTGTAAGTTCTACATAGACAATGTACCCTTCTGTGACCTTAAGTTAAAATGAGTGTGAGAAAAGAAAAGAGAAGAAAAAAGTCTCTGTAGAATTACCTATTTTTCTTTTAGTTACTCAGAAATAACCGGTTATTATCTTTCTGTATCACCTACAATATCTTGGCATTCTCTTCTGAGGCTTTTGCTACATGCAGATACTTGTGATTCCAGAAACGTGGACAGATGGGTAAGGAAAAGAGAGCAAAGGAAATTCACACACTCACCACTGTTGGCAGTCACCTGCTGTTTGTAAACAGTGACATGTGGCCACCAATAATGACCTTCAAGCTAGGAAATGCATGTACTAAACTAATTCAAAGGCTCTGGTCACCTTGGGTTGGTGATGAAGAAGTTTTAGGAGGGTGGAATGCATTCCTTAACAAGGATGGAAGAAGCCTGTACTCAAAAGAGTGCTCAGAAAAGCTGAGGGTATTTCAAAGGGTGCAATGTCGTCGCTTTTGGAAAGCTGACAGACCTACTATTTTTTTGACTCCTTACAAACCCCAAGTGGTGCCAGAAGAGAGCTGTGTTGCTGCCGATTTTTGGCAATAGAGCTTACCTCATTAGAGTGGATTAAGTCATGATGCTGAGAAGGATAAAAGGTGAAAAGCAAAAACAGTGGATGGCGAACACAGAAAGCTCAGAGTGTCATTTGTATGCTGACGCTATTATTGACTAGAGCCCATGTGGTTCACACTTTTCAATTACCGTCTGCTAGAAAGGTGGCCCATAATTGCAAAGGCTGATGCCAGTGCACCAAATGTCAAGGGAGCCTCCCTAACCCTCATCACCTTTTCTTGATGCTTGACTTGAGGATGTTCAAAGGCAAAAAGCCACAGCCTGCAGATCTCCCTGAGGAAGAAAAAGATGCCATTTAAAAAAAAAAAAAAAAAGATAAAACCTGAACAACTCAATCTCCCTCATTTAAAAACCTAGAGTTAAATTCATTATCCTGTGACCTTATCCTTTACCCTCTGTACAGCTAGGACATCCACCGGCATTAGTGGGAATTTTACAGTGAAGATCCAGGGCAGGACTGTGTTTTTTAGTGTTGCTGAAGTTGCCCAGGTGCTGAACAGCACCGAACTAATGTTGGTGCTGACAGTGATTGCCAGAGATGCTCTTTTTTAAAAGATTTTTAAAAGGTGGAAAATGGACAAACTTAGTTTTTGCTCTAAACTCCAATAGATGTTCTCACTAACAACACAGTGTCACACCTACTGAGATGCATTACTTTAGCTGGTATTGTGCCATCCCTGCAGGTCCTAGAATAGCCTGTGTGCTTTTGCCCCCATTTATTTAAAAGCTCAAATGCACTTTTTTGTACATCTTTATTTCATTATACATGATTTTTTTTATAGTTACAACTAAAGTAGCTATTGAATAAAAAAAAGAACAGTAACTAAAATATTTGATTCAAACATTTTCAGCAAATTCAGAGCAGATCCAAAAATTTAAGGGTTTCTTTTGCTATCGTTAACAATCCAGTGAATTTTACTGATGAGTATCACATTTTTTTGGTTATTTGAAACACTATTTTGATAATTAAATTTATCAGCAATAAATGCCAGAAAATTTTGTTTACTCTATTAGGAAATTTATATAACACTTGTAAGGTCAATTTTTAGCAAAAGTTAGCTTCTCTGTTTATAAAAAAATGCTTTTCCTGTGCTTGAGAAATACTATGCTTCTGTTTCAAATTCTTCAAAATACAATTTTAATATATGTATCTTTTATATTGAGACTTTTTATCATAGGCACCTTTTTTTTAAAACAATCACTGCAGTAATTGGGCCAAATCCCTGAATCAGAAGAGAATTTAAGAGTTTAACTTGTGAGTACTAACACCTGATTTTTGAAAAATGAGGATACATTGCCTTTGTCATGAAAGAAAACACATCTTTGCCCTCTTTATGAGAATGCCACATTGGTAATTATTAGGTTGATTCAGTCCTGAGTCATTAATCCTAAATTATCTTCCCATTTTTTTTCCAAATTCGTCAGTAAAAATCTGCTGGAAGAATACTTCTATTGACTTAGTGTCATACTGAGTTTTCTTAGATCCAGATTTCAAATCCCAAGTCATTCTTCATTTCCAGTGAGAGAGAAAAAAACTTGATCCAGATCTTACCTGATGAAGTTTTAAGTAGCTAAAATTACAGAGATTTGTTGAATTGAAATTAAGGCTAAATTGCATGAAAATTGTACGACCAGCTAGAATTTTAATGTATTTGCTGTTTGTAAATTAAAGATAGTTTATGATACTCTTTAAGAGCATAATTTTATCACTATCAGAAAAGAAAGTAGACAAAATTTTCCCACCGAACTTTGTGTAACCTATGTGACTGTCCCCTTTTGTCATGTGACTTTTTTTTAGCTTTAAAACAAATTTAGGTTTGTTCAAATGAAGAGGATTTACTTAAGCACAGTATTGGTATTGCTTTTTACTTTGCAATACCAGCTGTAACTTCTATGCAAATTCACAAATTATTTTTATCATCAGAAAAATCTAAATCTTTTCATCCAGCCTTGAAGACTTTCATTTTACAGTGAGTTTACTTGACAATACTTTGCTTTAATTTCCTTTAAAAAGGGAAAAATAATTTTAAACATAAAACTTCACTGAAGAACTTTCTATAAGTCAGGAAATCAGAGTATCCTAGAGTCAAACTACTTGCCTGACTTTCTCAGACTTTGATCCCTACTATCAAGTCAGTTCATGTCAAAGTTAACAACTACTTTTTTCTCTCTGAATAAAAATTTTGATCCTCCAGTCTCCTCTCCTTGCTTCTTTAAAATAAGATCTTTGCAAATATGATAGAAATATGAAATGGTTCAACTTCTCTTATTTATGAGGAAGTTATGAACCAATGTCTTATAATATGCATCATACTGGTACTTTAAATTCACCAGTGGAGATGCTGTGATCAAACAGTAGGCTGAGTCACTTTTCAGAGAAGAAAAGTTCTAGGTAAGACAAGGGAAAAAAACCATGAGAAATTTTGTGTTCTCCCTTGGATATTTAGTGGAAGATACTAAAAAATACATACAAGTTAAATGTACGCTGTGAAGTGGAACTCAGACGCAAGGTAGAAGCTGAGAAGTGTCTTACTCTACTCTTACGTCTCACAGAATAGCAGATGCAGCAGCTCCATGTGCTAGGAAGTTTCCATAAGAAACAGTCCAGGGGGGACACTTAAAACTCAGGCAAGTATTCAAAATTGGGAAAGCATTCAAAACTATGAGCCTTGTCATCAACATTTTACCTGTCTTCCCTAGGAAGGAAAATAATTTGGATACCAGCTCAGAATCTGGGTGTTCAGCTAATGGTAAAACATTATTTTGATTTATATTTTATGTTTTCAGTCTACATATTAAAATCCTATAACTGTTGTCTCATTTCCATCTTTGAAGTCTATCCCACCTCAAATAAATACATATCTACTTTAATAATAGATATTTTTCTTGATAAGGAAACAAATGGAAAACATTCCAAGAAAGAATAAAAAACAAATGGGTTTTATTTATTTATTTTTCCAACAAGAATATTTATTGTTTAAAATTTGTCTTAGAACATTTTTAGTGATTAACTCTTGTCCTGCCTGTGACAAATGAAACCAAATGTCACTCTGAAGTTATGCTTTGTTGGACATTTATATTATATTTATATGATCATTCTTAAATGGATGAGTATAGTCCCTGGGCACCATATTGGTTTTTTCATATGCAGATTAAAAAAATATTCCTAATCTAGGGTTGAAAACTGTCATTGCTCGGAGTACAAATACCAGTGAATGACTGTCAAGACACATAAGACCAACAGTGAAAGTTCAACTTAGCTTAAAAGAACTCATCAAATGTGAGTTCAGTTGCTTTTTTTTCAAGCAAACTTTCCTAGACTTTTTTTAACCACTTTTTTTTTCCAGCTTTACACAACCAACTAACCTAATACTTTGCTCTTTCACTCCTCTGTAAAGTCTAGATTTTAGGTGCCATGACATTTGATACTGAATCCAAGTTACCAAACGGTTTTGACTGTAGGAGATGCTGGCTGCATTAAATGGCTACTGAATACCAAGAGACAAATATGAATTCAGAATTTGTAAGAGTCTGGCAGTGTTCAGATGTTGCATGGAGTTGTGTCCCCCTGTAGTCTCGAAAGATGCGTATGCCTTTATGCTTCAAAGAAGTAACCTCTGGTCTGCATAACTTTGTGAATAAACAGTGATGACAAAATTTTACAGAAAAATTCCAGTGAACAGGAAAGGACTCTAGATTTTCTTGAAAATCTGAAACATTTTCATTTGATTGCCCCAAAAGTGAAAAGGGAGTAAAATTTGTGCTGTAAGTGTTTTTATTTAAAATTCACTGGTGGAAGAGATATTCTAAATTTCTTATTCGGGCCAATAGTATGGTTCTGAGAGTCTTAAAAAAGTTTTTTTATATGCAGTTTTTAATGAGGAAGTCATTAGAACTGAAAAATAACCAAATTTCACTTTCCTTTTTCCCAAGTCTCAGTGTATCTGTTTTGAATAATTACAGCTTCTTTTACTTTGAGATAGCTGCACTGATACTATGTGGATATGGAAAGGACATTTTCAAAGGCAGGTCACTGACAGTAAAAAGGTTTACTATTCCTTGTATTTCCCCCTAATATTTTCCCTTTTAGTTACTAGCAGCAGTGTCATATTAAATGACTTCCCCCTTTAAACTGTTAAGTGGTGCTAGTTCAGTTTTAGCGGTAAGTCGCCAGCAGACTCCGGGGAGAAGTGCTATCTCCTATGGCCCTGAAAATTGATATTGAACATGGAAGGAAAAATCTCACAAGCTGATAGCAATTAGCTAAAAAGGATTTGCGACTCCATGATTCATCACACTAGGGGATCAAAGTCATTTACAGAAAGTGTTTCTACAGTCCCTGCCTGCCGCTCTAAAGATATACCTCTGTTTATCTCTCACACTGCGGTGTGACATTTCCTTTTTTAAGAGCCCATTTTCTTAGAAACGTAGCACTGGGCTGCTGCAGCACAGGCAGTCTTTGATTCTCCACTGACAGCCTAAATGACACGATGGCTCTAATGGCACAGCTTTAGCAGGAGCTTGCAAAGGGAATTGGACTTATTATTTACATAAGTGGACTAACAGGTCAGGTCTGGTACTTGCTTGTAAAAATGAGGACAAGGTCTTCTTGTGGCAAACAATGTAAGGCAGGTCTCTGGTTCTGGAGCTCTGTGGAGCTTTTATGATTTTTTTTTTTACACCGGGAACACTAACTTTCACAATTAAACATCACTTTCTATACAAGTTTTTAGAACTATCTTATAACAGAATCCTATATAATTTTGTCAGAGGATTAAAAGAGACCTACCTCAACAGCAAAGACTGGTTTTTGAAAAATTTTAATTTTTTTTGAGAAGATCTATATTCCTCTATGCTTCCAAAACTCACTCTAACACTTTGAAAACAGCCTCATTTTTCAAAATGTAATTTTACTTTTATAATAGTATGATATGAAAGGAAAAAAAAGAAAAAAAAAAACCCACTACATTTTGCCACTTCCAGGACCAAAGTTTCCCTGTTATCTCAATAGTAGGAATTAGATTTGTTTCTCAGAGGCACAACCTGAAATCATGGAAATCTTATAATTTCTAAAGATATTTTGTTCACTAAGGTTGGAAACTCTGAACTCCATAGTGGAAGGCAAAATGGAGTTTGTTCAGTGATAATTTTGTTATAGGGTTCCTCAGGTTTATTTTGGTCAGAGTTTTACAAAAGGGTGACATTTTCAGTAGCCTGATCCTAACTGCTGGTTGTATCACTCCTTTGATAGTGAGTACTAATTATGTATGAAAAGTTCACAGTGATGTGGCTGTATTTACTCTTAAGTGGTAGCTTCTAATTAGTACCAATTACTTTGCTGTGAATCCAGCCCTAGAAACAACAAAGCACGCAAGACTTGACGGGGGAGGGGGATAACATCAGGCTTGTCTGTGACAAAATGTGGGATGACACACCAAGGTTCCAGGGATGGTGTGCTAGCGAAGGATCTCAGCCTGTTGCTCTGAGACATGCTGTGTACACTGCAGAACACTTGAAGTCTTACAGAGGTGAGTCAGGGGCTCCTGAGGCAATAGGAGACAGCAGAGAAACACCAATGAAATACCTTAAAGATGTGCTTCTTTAAGAAGGTGACAGAAAATGCAGATGACAGGAAGATAGATCTTGCAGTTGGCTTGCCCTGAAGGATGAGATGTCATCTAGAAGTCAAACTCAAAAAGTAGGCCCAAAGACCAATTGCCAGGTGCTACTCCTGGATCAGGGCAATCTCAGCATCAATGCAGGCTGGGGGATGGACAGATCAAGAGTAGCCCTGCCAAGAAGGACTTTGGGGTGCTGATGGATGAAAGGCTGGACATGAGCCGACAATGTGGACTCACAGTCCAGAAAACCAGTTGTGTCCTGGGCTGCATCAAAAACAACGTGGCCAGCAGGTCGAGGGAGGTGATTCTGCTGTCTTGGTGATTCTGCTATCCTGCTTTCTTGAGACCCCACCAGGAGTGCTGTGTCCAGCTCTGGGGTCCTCAGCATTGAAAGGACATGGACCTGTGGAAGGGAGTCCAGAGGAGGGCCCAAAAATACTTCTCCTACAAAGACAGGCTGAGAGGGCTGGGGTTATTCAGCCTGGAGAAGAGAAGTGTCCAGGGAGACTTCATTGCAGCCTTTCAGTGCTTAAAGGGGGCTTATAAGAAAGATGAGAAAAAACTTTTTAGGAGGACCTATTACAATGGGACAAGAGGATATGATTTGAGACTGAAAGTGGATAGATTTAGATTGGACATAATAAGGAATTCTTGACAATGAGTGTGGTGAAACACTGGAACAGACTGGCCAGAGAGGTGGCAGATGCCCCATCCCTGGAAATATTCAGAACCAGATTGGACAGGGCTCTGAGTAACTTGATCTAGTGGAACATCTAGTACAGGGGGAGTTGGACTAGCTGACCTTTAAAGGTCCGTTCCAAGAGAAACCCTTCTATGGTTCTATGATAGAATCATAGAATCAGACAGGTTAGAAAAGACCTCTGAGATCATCAAGTCCAACCCTTGATTCACTACCACCACTAGACCATGGTGCTAAGTGCCACATCCAGTTTCATCTTAAAAACCTCCAGGGATGGAGGATCCACCACTTCCCTGGGTAGCCCATTCCAGTGTCTGATTACCCTCTCTGTAAAGAATTTCTTCCTAATATCTAACTTAAACCTCCCTTGGCAGAGCTTAAGACCATGCCCTCTTGTCTTACTGATAATTGCCTAGGAGAATATGATAATATGACCTACAAAATACAGAAAACCTAGAAAGACCTTTCTTGGGTTGTTGAACTATTTTTATTTTATGTAGTCATCTGCAGCTCCTAGAAGTGGGTGGGATTTATATACAAGGGTGTAAATTTATTTACTCAGTTTTCTATTAATTCGGTAATTTAAACTATGCCTATCCCAATGTTTACCAGAATGTTTTGGTATTTTGGAATTAATTCTTATTAATTCTTCACATACTTTCATATGACATGAACAAGACTACTACAGTTCTTCTAGTTATCTTTGTTTTATTTTTTTTTCCCATTAACACTCTTCTGCCCCCCTTTCCAGAAGGTAGCTTTATAAGTCCATCCAAATATCTGTAGGAACATTACATAATGCTTGCACATGAAGGATCATGAATATGTAGCTGGTAGGACAAAGACTGCAAGCAGAACATAATTTCAGAGCTTGAGATTTGTATTTAAGTTTCAGTGCCAATATCTGTTCCTGTGATTATTCTTTGTGTAGGGTGCCTCTGGTAGCTTCCTGCTTTGACTTATTGTCCAAGTAACACCTGGGAAGTGGTTTATTACAGCATCTTGTGTGCTAAAAAAAATCTGCCTCAGGAGTTATCTCTTCTTATAGGAAATAAATGTTCCTTTGGATTCAGTGCTGTAGCTTGCAGGTATATCTTACACAGTGTAACCTGAAAACCCCAAAAGTTTTTGGTACATACCTTGGAACCCAGTAGATTTGGAAAATAAACATTCAGGACACTGATTTGTGTGCTCAAACAAGGCACAAGGCCAATAAACTCCTAACGCCTATTTCTTGTAGTACAAAGACAGAAACGGATCCCTCATCAGCAAGGGAAATGCGGTCCTATAAGAAGTGGTCATGTCCAGTCTCAGTCTGTTATCACATATGCTAAAACCAGTAGCAAGATGTTAATGTTGCTCCTCTTTAGAGCAGCAGCAGAGTGCTCTTGACAGTGCTCCCCCAGAGTCACCCTACCCTGCAACTGCCAGATGGTGCTCACATCAAGTGCACAGCTGGCACTAACCTGCTCTTCCCCAACCTATGCGAATCCCTTGAAATGGGAGGCAGAGGTTTTCCTTTGTGTCCTGCACAGAGGAAAGGAAGAGAATTTCTCTTCTTGGTGGCTTCCAAGTAATTCCTGCCGCAGAAATGGTTGTTCAAAGAGAGTGAAAACTGTTACTTAAAACCTGTTTATCCTGACAAGTTAAATTAGGAGGGAGCAGTGATTTTGGGGAATATTGAGCACCATTCTTGTACACCAAGTATGTACAGCCTTAGAGAGTCTAATGGACTAACGAGGTGGTGAAATCACATATTAAAAAGATCCAAGGCCTGAAAGAGGTTAAAATACATAAAATAGAATTAAAATTCTCTGCTTCTGATGCACAGTGAAGGGTATAACTATACAAGGGGTGTGAGTTGTGGTGAACTCTTATTTCTAGAAAGAAATAAGTATTCAGAAGTAATTTTTTCAAAAATTGATGGATTTCAAAAGATATGAAGAGAAATCTCAGTAAAGCTCAAAATACTGACCTGATGCATTTCTGTTAAAAAATAATTACTGATTTCACTTTTGCAGAAGGAAGAATTAATTTCCATTTTTTTAGGATAATTTTTGCCACGTAGAAGCAGTTTTAGAAAAAGGTATTTCAAACTTTTAATATTCCCAAATATTATTTAACATAATCTGGTGTTCATGAGTTTTACCATTGGACTGGACCCTAGTAGACTGTAACATGTTTTACCTGACTTTACGCAAATATTTACTACTGCAATAAGCTAACGGTAAATTAAAATAATTTATTTCTAATGGATTAACAGTCTTGAGTGTACTGTAATGAAAACAAACAAACAAACAAACAAATAAAAACAAACTAGAAAGTCTTCTGTGTCAGTACTACTGCCTGGGAGAAATAAGTTAATTCTCTTGAGCATCTAAACACCTAGAATCACAGAATTTTTATTTTGAATCTATCTATATGAGGCAGAAACGTCAAAATAATGGAGAGCAAAGCATCATATAACTATCAAACTGCACTTATTTACCTCAACTAAAAACCTGGCCTAGTAGTGTATATGAATGACTGTATGAACTACTGAATGATGTTACCTATATTGACAGTTCTGGTCCTGTCCACAATGTTTTCCATTCATTCACAAAATAAAGTGCATTTCTGCATGTAACCAAAGCTCATAACATGTTTATAAACATGTCATTTTTGGCTCCAGTCTTTTCAAATGAACATTTAGTAGACCAAAAAGTTCCTCAAATAAAAAAGCAGGAAAGCAAATAAGAAAGAGACCAAATGCACTTAATGTAAATGTTTGTCATTACTTACCCACATATGCCTAAAGCACCTCTTTTTGCTTAGACTGCACATATGCAAAGTGAAAATGTACATATTTCCCACTCTTTATTTCTGGGCTTTTTGCACGTTAGAAATGTTTTAACTCTGAGACAAATTTAAAAATTTGTTTGTAAATTATTTCTAGTTGCTCCTTCAATTATAATTAATTTTTATCTGTAAAATGCATTCCTCCAACTATCTGCTGTTTTTTCCTCTCCCTCCAGCATAAGGAGGTCCTATTTCCTTTAACATTTTGTCATTTTTTCGCATCCTTGTACTACTGGTTTTCCTTCTCCTGCTGGATCAGTAGTGCCAACATGACTGCTTATGGGACTGCTACATAAATCAGGAAATAGCCAGCTTTGTCACCTAAGGAAATGTAGCATCTAATTGCATCCAATCTGTTTTCCTTTCATGCATGCACATGCATGAATCTACTGAAGTAACAGAGAGATAGGAATCCTATGAAATTATTTTTCATCACTGCCCTCATGTTTCCTCTGTAAGTAGTACAATGGTTGCAATTCTTCAGTCTTCTTTTGCATTAGATTTGTTTTTTCAATATTGTACTGTGACACAATGTCAAGGAAAGAAAATTAATAAAGTTAGTGATGTTTAAATCAAAATCCCTATTGAGAAAGAAAGTTTCTACATGAAACTTGTGCTTTATTCTGCCTTTTCCTAATTTTGACATAGATTTCACAATATTTTTATTCAGAAATTTTTAAATAATAAAAATCAAGTTCAAAATGTTATATATTCAAATTATCTCAATTGTTTTTGAAAGAAAATTGGGTTCTGTGTTTGGTATGTGGCAGGTATTATTTTTTTGTATAAAAATCTTTCCTGTCTTTCCTGCTGGTTGATGTTCCAATGTCCAGGTATAGCATATTATTTGACCACGTTTTAAACGCACAGTTAGTATGAGTCACTTCAGAGCATGTTATTAGAGCTATTTCTTGCCTCTGGCTGATGTCCCAGAAGAAGATGATAAATCATTTGCTCATGCTAGAGAAGGGAAAAAAATAAAAATCAATGTTTAAAACTTCCATGGTCAGCTTTACTCAGGACAACTAAACTCTACAGTGACAAAATACTGATGATGTCATCAATAAAGTAAATTAATGCTGCGAACAACTAAGAATTGTGAACTGCCTTGCAGCATGTTGTAGAATATGAAGAAAAGTTTTTGAGAATTAAAGTTGCAAACTCTAGTGGTTTTTGAACTCTGAGAGCACGGTGAGATTCATCTTTAAAAGCCAGTGTCTGGCTCAGAACATCTGAGTAGGCAGCAACAGGATCAAGTCCTGGAATTTTGACTCTTCTACAGCCTACCGGTAAAGAGAAAAGGTTACTGCACTCAGCCACTACAAAAGCAATAATTAGACATAGTTATGTGTATGTGTTAGTTTGAATTCATAGAGCATTTCACATACTTATTAATTTCTAGAACTGGATTTCAGCAAACAAACAAAGACAGACAGATATTTAATTACCACAGCTGTGCTAGTTTCACATTCACATATAGTATGTAGGGTCTTTAGAAGAAAACAAGATCACATACTACCCATTAGAGTGACCCATTTTGTAAGTAGCTCCCATGTCAATGGGCAGGGAATGATGCCCTGGACTGATTTCATCTAAATATCCCATCTGCTTTAATACTTGTACCAGGAGTCTGGTCAGCTGTTACTGAAAGCGAAAGGATCTCATATCTTGACATGTCTACAAAACTTCTACAGTCCAAGTTAGTCCTGGAGCTGGCTGGGAAGTGTACTAGTTTTGAGGGAATCCCAGTTCTAGCAGCACACGAGCAAGGCAGTCGCAGCCAGTGAACATTACTTATTGAAGTGCACTTCATCAGCTGCAAAATTGCAGTGTCAGCAACTAATCAGATCAATTTCTTGTCCTTAATTATGTTTGCAGATTCAATGTAGAGGAAAAAAGTATTGTTTTTAATAAAAACTCCAAACTGTAATATCATTACTTGGGGAAATAAAGACAAGGTATAAACTCCAAGGTGAGATTGTTATTTAAAGTAAGATGAACAACCATTATCTGACATACAGCTGGGAACAACTGTATCCTGCTAGGGGAGAGTAACTCAGTGGCATCTTTCTTAACTCTAGATTTTACAGTGACATTAGCACTCAGCCCACTAATCAAAATTAAATATCCCTGGTAAGTTATTAATATCGAATAGAGCAATTAATCACATATATGTTTATTTCACACAGTAACTGAAAAGCTTTGAATTACTTACTCTATAGAAAAACACATAAAAATTGCGTTGAACAAGCAGCTGATGTGTTAAGTATCAAGCATGAGGAAAGTTACCCCCCAAAGCAGTTTTTAACCCGTGAGGAACATGTGTCTTTGACTCAGGTGAAGGGCTGAAAGTACATCAGGAAATGACAAAGCCAAGATCAAAATCTACTATGGATAAAGTGAAAACACAGACAGAGGTTAGAGGAGAGAGAATGTGATTTTTGTAATCTGCTGCTTAGTTTTAAATGAGAGATATTTTTTTGTTCAGAGTACAGAGTGCATCAGCAGAAGAGGATCACCGTTACATCCTATCCTGGCATTAATCTGACGGATATTGGGAATTTGAGTAGCAAGAGAAGCATGGGTTGCTCTGGCAAAATTCTGACTGCACATGAAAGGAGGGGAGTAAAATGTCTGAAATCAGGAAGCTAAGGGTCTTGATAAAGCTGTGCTAAACTGCTAGTTGTCAGGTTGTGAGCTTTCCAGGTAAAATAGACATCAGAATGATATTCTTGATGTTAAAAAAATTTTACTTCTGAACTAATTTAATTTATTGGAAAGGACGTGAACTATTCAATTCTTTCAAGATTTAATACGAACAGAGGGAAAAAGAGAACTTTTGCGCCTAGTTGTTAGACTCTGTCCCAGTCCAACACCAGATTTGAGGTGATAGGACATATATCAATAAATTAATAAATACAGTCTCTAGAATTTAATTATTGTTCCTCCCTAGATGTCAGGCATATCCTTACAATGGCCCTCACATTTTGGATGCTGAAACATAACCTTCCAATAACTTCCAGAGACATCTCTGAAAAATTTTTCCTTTCCTTGCATGTTTGCAGCCCTTGAGTTTCTCATAGAATATCCTGATGATCTTTTGGAAGGAGCAAGAGTTCACAAATGGAACTATGATGAGAAGATAAAATATTATTTTTCAAAGGTGAGCTGAATAGGAATCAAAAGAACTGAAAAAGATTATTATAGTTAGGACATTTACCAGAATATAGGTAAATGTATAATATCGATATCTGGGGGTATGTGTGTCTAAATTCTGGATATGGCAAAGACATAATTTTTGTCAAGGCTAGATTAGGAGAATTGCTGTTCAAAAGAGTGGGAAAAATCTGGTTTAGTTTCAGTACTGAAGAAGTTTTTAGCAAATTCTTTTAGGAGTTTAAATCTGTGTTTTCCTCTTCCTTTTTCTCAGTATATTAGACACCAAAATAGGCCTTTCTGCTCTACTGTAACTAGGGTCAGTTCTTATGAAGGTAGTTGAGTAATTTGCAAACTCATTTTCTCTGTTTTTAATAGAAATTACATTATTTTGTCAGTTTTACAGTTGTTTAAATGTTATTTGAACTCCAGAGTGGATGATGTCCTGTCCCACTGAATTATTCTGATTTGGTTTGTTCTTCTACATCTCCTTGTTGAGAGTGCTTCAGTTTTGGTTTGGGCAGGTATTTGCCCGGTATGCTCCATAAGAAAGCTTCTTCCAAATGAGTAGTTATAGTCTAAACTGCCCTGTTCAGGTTAGAGGACTTATTTATTTTCTTGCTTATGTATTTCTATGGGCTCAGAAAGCTTCACATGGTAAAGTTTTTTTGTTTGCAAGATAGTAAACACATATCTCACCCTTGGTTTACATCTAGACTCTGTAGGTAAACTTTCATTGTTAAGTACCTGGTTTTCTTGGGGTATTCTGTAGTCAAGCATGGGATTTCTGGTTGTATGACAGCACTACCAAAAGCACTCATTTTGTTCAACCTAGTAGAGATCTGGAAATCCTGCACCAATACACAAAAATTGCAGACAGTATTTCTTTGCTGGAAAAGTGAAAGATATGTGAGCCCTATTGAATGAGCTATTCATAATCCCTCATAAGAGGAAGTGAACGCTTCTCTGCTCCCCCAAATTAATCTCAATCCCCAAGTATTCCAAAGACCCACTCTTCAGAACTGAGACCAAGAAAAGAGACATAACCCTCCAAAGCAGATGCGGTAGAGCTCTTTGAGCTGCTACTGATTTCAGCATTGGGGAAATATTGAAAGCCTCATCTGCATAGATTGCATTATATGCTGACACTAAAAATATTGCAAAGACTGTTTGGCTTTACCTGACTGAAAGAGTTTTAATATGGTAGCAAGAGGCAGAGAAATGAAGACAGAGTTTTTCTTTTTTGGAGACTCCCTCTTCTTCCTTGTCTTTTTTTCAGGATGCTGAGGAATTCTGGGAATGAGACTCCCACTCCTTGGTGTTTGGTGTCCTGCCACTGGGGTGGGTTTCCTGTGATGTGCTACAGTGATTTTTTCCCTAGAAAGGGACAGGGGAAAATTGGGAACCAGTCATGCGCATACTGAATATCAGAGAAGCCTGGTAATTGAGGGAGAGCTATTTCTGGGGCGAGGGGGAAGTCCACTGTATTCTACAGGTGAAGTTTTTTCCCCACTCCCTTAGTTTTTCCCAGTAGCCTTGACTCTTCATCACTTGCACTAAACCTTTTTAATTCACCCCTCTGTGAACAAACACATCTAGTATTAAATCTGGGCATAGAGCTCACATGAACGAGAGAAGGAGTTGAGTAGAAAAAGATGCAGAGTGATTACAAGTGTGTTTAAAATCTAGCTAAATCTGGGGGTCTTTTTCCCCTTAACTTTATAATCCATATCATGATGTTTTTGAAAGAAAGATGTTGCAGGAGGAAGGGGTGGTGTAGCTTCCTTTATGGTATACTGGGACCCAAGCTGTGCTGAGAAGCACTTCTTTTCAACACACTAGCACAGAAGAAAGTAATTTGATGGCTTTGCAAATATATGAACTTTAATTGTTTCTTACTAGTCAGTTGAATCCCAATTTGCAGTTGCTGAGATGTACCTGTATAGTGACTACGTAAATTCACTTTGTCAACAGTAAGAAAGATGGCGCATAGATAAATAATTATATATCAACAAAAGAGATTCTGACTGAATTGAAAAAAAAAAATAAATCCGGGTTGGGGTTCTGTATTTGAGGGATTACCTTTTTCCCCTTACTAAATAAAATACTTAATGTCTTTCTATTTTTTTGTGTGCTTTGTTTTGTTGTAAATTCAATAATTGATTCATAGGTGATGCTGGTATGAGGCTTTCTTTTTGATGGGTTCTTTCACTGGAAGATTTTTAGTTGTCTGAAGATTTTACAAAAGTTATTACATTATGTAATGAATAAGTGGAATGAGAAAATCTTGGCTTTATGTAATTTACAGAATGAAGTTTGAGTACTGAAGACAACATCTATCAAATTTAAGTCTCCTATATGAAGACAACTCCAGTCTAGCCACATTTATCCTTTTGGTTCATGACTTAAATATAGTTTCAGGAAAAAGAATTAGAATAAATTGAAGTCATAATATTTATTCTTCATTGCAGGGCAAACAAAAAATAAACCAAATAAAACAACTATTTTAGTAAGTTACCTTGCTGTTATGAACAAAGTATGTAGCCATGGCTCCAAGACAAAAATAACGAAATATTTTCTGTTAAGGATGTGATTTTTCTCAACAACCGTTTGAAAGAGAATTGCAAAATGAAAGCAACTGAACTTTCCACTTGTGTGGATTATATGGTATGCTAAAATGCATATTTTCATTGGTGTTAATGGCAAATTAGAAGATCTGGGTTATATCAAAAGTAGTTAATTGAAATAATTAGTTAACATGAGGTCTTACCAGGTGGTAAGCCCTCAAGCATATTGTAGTAGATCGCATTGCTTGAAACTGTTGGGAGAAATAGAAAGAGACTGGAAGCCCATTTTGTTGTAAATGATGCATGAGATCATATAATAACACCCCTGAGAAACAGTAATAATATTGATAAGAGATTTTATCTTTTTGCAAAGAATGTGTAAAAATTAACGAAGTGGGGACTGGGCCATCAGGAATAGGTGCTGCGCTGTTCTGTTCTGTTCCTGCTTTGTTGGATGTCATTCATAACCAGACTTCCAGAAAATTCAGAGTAACTTTTTATGAAGTAATGGTAGTGCTGTGTAACCTGGACTGGTGCTGAGTATTTGTCTTGCCCAATCTGTTTTGTCCTTTCTTAAGTGGTGTGATTTGGTTAATGTTTGAGTAACGGGGGAGAAGGGAGAAGAATCTACTTTGGTGCTAATGGCCTTCAAAACAGATATAAAGCAGAAAAATATCCTGAATTCCCATAATTTTAATTTCATAGATCCATACTTGAGCTACTTAAGACTACCAGAACATGTCCTGGCAAAACCCTTGTATTTTTCTACTATAAACTAAGCATAAATTCAGTGGTAGATGACAGATTACTTCATATACCATGCAAGCAAGCCTAGACAATAGCTTTAGCCATGACTGATTGCCTTGCTGTAACCCACTTTATGTTAAATGTATTCTTGCTGTTCAATTCCACGACTGTAATTTTGTTCTTCTGCACCGCTCAGCCCTCTGTGGACTAACCAGGTTCCTTCAGTAATGATTTCTTTTCTATTGTATTGTTTTCTGCATAATCAAGTTGGTAGGTAGGGGTTTAGGTGACACAGCCATCTGTCAAGTTCATTTGCTCTGAAAATGCAAGAAATAATGGCCTCTACAACTTGGGGCTATCTGTTATAAAGGAAGAATATCAGCTTTTACTCTGCACCATCTTCTCATCTCTTCAAATTATCATTTTTTCTACTTTTTATATAAAATACATAAGGTTCTCTTGACATGACTGATTGGTGAAAAAGAAAGCTATCACATGTCCACCTTGTATTGCAATTTATGCAAGCAATCCAATTAAGGAGAAGCAGCTAACATCCAAACTAATGTGCCTGTCGTGAAACTAAAGAGACT
The DNA here is from genome assembly GCF_025592945.1 of Manacus candei. NCBI lineage: Eukaryota > Metazoa > Chordata > Aves > Passeriformes > Pipridae > Manacus > Manacus candei. Next base: position 5,683,015 of record NW_026138136.1, read on the forward strand.
GCTGCAGACTGCTCTGCTCAAGTGTTATCATTGCTGGTTCTCTGACATACTAACTGCTTTCTCCTTGAAGTTTGCATAATGTGTAAATGTAAGGAAGTTTGCATGCCACAAAGGAAAGGGAAAACAGTTATTCATTTTCCCTCCTCTAAAATAAAATTCTCATAATAATTCTTATAAGGAGCCTTTATCAAATTGTATCTGTTTGCTGAAATGACATACACTTGGTAGGAAAAGACATAAAAAGCTGCCTTTGCATTTTTAACCTTTTTCAGGCATAGTGGAAGCCAGCTGGAATAATCCAGGAATGATCCCAGTTTTCTATGTATATGTGTGAGGAGGATAGAGTTGCTTATACAGCAGAAAAACCTTTATCCATCATGATACCAGTAGGGCTAGGACCACCCTGGTTGCTCTAGGTCAGAGGCATCTTTACATTAGACCCATCCGCTATTGCCCCTACTAAAATGCAGAATGACAATTGCTTATACTCAGCACAGATCTCAAATGGCCTGGTTAGAAAGAAAACCACTTCCAGATGCCATTATATGGTACAAGTGAAACATGAAATTTTCTACTTCAATGAAAACATAATTATTAAGTGGAATGTCAGACTTTTATCGCACTTTTACTAAACCAATTCCCCTATCATCTGCCTCTTAGGGCCATTGACGTGTGATAAGACTCTCTGTTGGATGAGAGATTCCCTGACAAGGGAACAACTGCTGTTGTTCACAACAAGTCAAATAATGAACCTGAACAGCAGGTGTAAAAATTGATAAACCCATTAATGAAATAAGTTAGCATTTTTAGCCACCTACTGAGTATTTCCAAAATATCAAATCAAAAAAATTGCAAAGGAACTATTCAACATTATATTTCTGCCCCATGGTGCTGAATTTGATGTACATTGTATCAGTGTTGTGTAACGCATTTAATGCAAAATTGAAAATAGTTCTTCAGTCTTGTCCCTGGAACTCTATAAACTGTGCTCTGATTGTCATTGTCACAGAAGTTAGGCATGAAAAGTCATGCTGATCCCACAAAAAATTAATTGTTCTACCCAAGCTTGCCTCTGCTGCAAATTTCACATGCTTTTTCATCAAAGAATAATATTTTTCTGGTCCAGATAACTATACAGTTTCTCTTTGGGGTTGTATTTTAAGCATTTCAGAGCTTCATGAATCTTGAACTGCACACACTGCGTAGTATATTTATAATCAATTGCAGATGTGATTTTGAAAGCAGAGTTTAATGTGATTGACTTAATCTGTTGAAATCTGGCCTAGATACATGTTGCTATTTTGAATTTTCAGGAAAATGCCTTTTACACCTGAGACCAGCCACGGTGCATCAGATATGTTGGTGTTTTTCTAGAAATGATTACCACCGGCTAAGCAAAAAGACAGGTACCTGACTTAGTGCCATGCATTGTTACTGAGTTCTGGATTTTCAGGTATAATCTCAGAGAATATGAGGGAGTCACAAGTTAGTTCACAGGTGGAAGTGAATGTTCTCTATTTCAGTGTTAAATGAATGGGAATCAAAAAGTATCAGCACCACAAGACAAGTATGTGTGTCTCAAATCTCCCATGAGCTCTTTTTGTATGCCACATACATGTAAAATTTTAAAGGTGGTTGCTTACACTATTTATAGAGTGGATAATATCACATTATTCCCATTGATCAGAATTTCTAGTTGAAGATGTGTTCTCAAAATTTACAATTTATGCTTCATATATTTTGAGAAAAACAACATGTGAGTGATTTGACACATCTAAAATTAAAATTATAATTATATGAAAAATATTATCCTCATCTTTATTTAGTGCACCGTGAAACACACACATACACACATACACACAGAAACACACACACAGTTTCCATCTAATAGGGTTATACTCAGTCTAATTCAAACTAGCAATAAACAGGTGCACCTCCTGTCAGAATTTCTTTTGTCTTGGTTATTAAAAGAATCTTAAAAATAGAGGAAATAGACCTGGACTTAAGAAGGCGTGAACTAGATTTGGGCTAAAACTGGTAAAGAAAAATTAAATCAAATGTTAAAATACTGCAAAGAAGCTTGCAATGGCTGCAGAACAAATACCATTTACATAGACAATGTGCTGTGCTGCTCACACTAAATTGACTGGTAGATAAGTTTGCGGAGGGGATTTTTAAGAAGCATGAACAGCTAGTTGAAAGAGCAATAATTGAAAGACAATGTCTAATTCTGGATTAGTTATCTGGGAATTATTTATTTAGGAATACTTGGTAGAGTTCTATGCTGCAGAAAACATGATGCCCAAGAATCAGCAAGCAGCTGAGGATCAGTATTCACACCATCATCACCTTGCCTTCAGTTGCTCTGGTAGCTATACTGGCAGGGTCAGGTGAAAGGAGTGGAAATAGGACCAGCAATTTCGAGTGGTGTTGTGAAACAATAGGGAGGCAGACCTACACACATGGATGCAGACTGTCCAGAAACACTGGATACTTTTCACTCTCTGTGAAGACAATCCTTTCCTTTAGCTCAGTGAACACAAAGCTTGGCTGGCCTGTTCGGGTTATTTGTTTTTTTTACAGGCAAAATTGCACACTTAATCTCAGACTTTTACGTTTTAGAGTGTTAGGTGAACTTTGCTGAAAATCATAGATGTGGGCTTTGGCTTTTTACGTTAAGTTATTCTGAAACCTTTTCTCCCTGTTAAATGCAGAATTCAATTTAGTCATACATATGATAAAAGTATAGGATATGCCTTTAGACTGAGGAACCACACTGCAGGAAAAACAGCATTCAGAATTTTATGACGTAAAATTGTTTATTCTGCTATTAATACTTCATTTGGATTTCAGTACACCACCATTTTCTGAGTATTAATTGAGATAAATGATTGAGATAACTAGTTTATTGCATGTTAGCAAAAGATTTTACTGTGATAGGTACCCCAAAACTGAGGAACAGAAAATTCACAAAATGTAAGGCATTTTAAAGGTATGGGATTTCTGAGAAAGTGCCGAGATTCTACCTGAAAACACAGATTTTCCTGTGCTTTTTAGTTGAGCATGTGCAGTCACTTATTCCTTCTGATACTACTGGTTGTATAATGTATTTATCTGCAAACCCCAGATTGAATCTACACAGTTATTAAAATTATATATTGTATATATCCCTAGTACATAGAACAGATCCCCAAATTCAAGTTCTGATAATTAGGACTTCAATTCTAGAGAAGTTTTAACCTAGGCAGAATTCAAAAGGCTATGATAACTACATTCGGTAGCCACCATCTGCTATCAGATTTAAGGTTCCTAACATCTATTTTCTTTTTAGATCGAATACGTGCCTTTTTCTTGCCAATTTCTAAGAACTTTCAACAAATGTAACTTGAAATATTTAATACAAACCTGACATCTAAAGTGTATGCTGACCAGTGCATACAAATATTTTCCTGGGACCTCAGAAAGTAATTATGAATGTTGTAAGAATTCATCCCATTTATACCAGTATGATTGGCATACCTATAGCTGTTTTATTATATTTTCTGTTAGCAAATATAAATCTAATCTTTGGTAATCACATACTTTCAGTGGTATAATTATCACATATCATTTTGATGTCCTATTAGAATTTTTTAAGTGAATGGAATCACCCAAGATACACTGTGCTGAGCAACTCTGACCAAATAAAATTAAATTCAGTTAAACCCAAATCCAATGCGGTAAATAAAGAAAAACCTTATTGTTGCTCTTCCTTCATAACACATCTGTTCTTAGAGGAGTGCTTAGGGCTTGTAGGACAAAAAATATAACTGGGTGAGAACTGGATCTTGTGTTTCAGAGAAATGTTTATTTTTCTCTGTTTTGGTTTTGGTTTGGTTTTTTTTTTTTTTTTTTTTTGTTTTTTTTGGTTTTTTTTCTGTAATGAAATAAAATGAAAACATATTGTCAAATATTTTCTCTTAAAATGACTGAAATATTTTGCTTCAGACTTATTTTTATAATAATATGATATGACATAAAATAAAGGTAATGAAATTAAAATAACTTAAAAATGGCAAAATTCACTTTCAGAATAACGTATTTCAAAGTCTGTTTTAATTTATCTTTTTTTTTAAATGCAGTATGTCATGAAGAAAAATATTTCCATGAAACACAATCTTTTGATGAATTTGTAAATAGAAGTTGCTGAGTTTGCTTTTCAGAGTTTTAAATTTTAATTAAAATCTCAAAAGGGAAAAGTTTGACATTTTTTATACCTTAGTACAAGAAAGTTCTTTCTAACTATATGTTGTGGGAAAGAATAATTTTGACCAGTTTTATTTGAAACTTAGGACCTTCTGACCCTCCACCCTGCCTCTGTCCCTTGTGCAAAAGGAATTTCTAGTGATGGTAAGCTGTGTTTTTCTATGTGTGACCCACCTTCTAAGAAGAATTTTCTCTGTAGGTTTTAGAACTAGGTTCTGAACAGCAGGTGTGTGGGCAAATTTGAACATCTCAAGGGTAATATTCATAGAATGGTTTGTCTTGGAAGGGATGCTAAATGTCGTCTGGTTCCAACACCACTGCCATGGGCAGAGATACCTTCCATGAAATGAGGGTGCTCAAAGCCCCAGCCAAGCTGACCCTGAACACTCACAGGTATGGGGCATCCACAACTTCTCTGGACAATTTGTTCCAGTGTTCCACTGCCTTTTTCTAAATAAGAGATTCAATATATTGGCAGACACTGAATACAGTTCAGCATGCCCTTCTGCTTGAGAGAGAAGATACTATTGGTCACTGAGTAGGTGACGTATTTGCTTCTGTGCAAGACAGCAGCTCCTGGTTCTATTGACTTCAATATTCAGTGAGGACCAGGAAATGGGACCTGCTGCCATTCTCAGGAAGTTGTTGCTTCCTGCTCAATTGTGTTCAAGAGAATATCTATCTGTGGGAGGTTTCTGGGTCTGGTTGTGGATATAGAACCTCAGCTTCAGTTTTGCAGCACCTCAGTTTGGAAAAGCAGAATCTGAGATTCATCATGTTAGCTGCTGAAAATCTATTCCCAGGGATGTTATAAAGTCTCTCAGATTTATAAAATGGACAACTGTATCTCACCTGGCTCCCAATGTGGAAGTATTCCAGTATTTCCAATAACAAAACTAAATTGCAGTGAACTTGTATCAGTCAACAGAAACACAAACTGACAGCTAGGAGTGACCTACTGGCTTCCCTCGTAATAACTTTACTTTCAAGCCAAACGTTACTCCCCAAATCTCTAGGACAGTTGTCTTCTGTGTTGTAAACTGGGTGTAGAGATAAAGCATGCTTAGTGAAATTGGTATTTAGAATATAATTAACACAGAATGAAGGCTGGAAATTTAAGCAACAGTCCTCTAGAAACCAAATGAACATACTTTCTTCATGTCAAGAAGTGGGTAATTTTGAAGATAGCAAGAGACACTTCTCCGGCTACTGTTTATTTCAAGCTCTGTCACTCTACCTTAAATCTATAAAAGAAACAGGTACTAAAAAAATAAATAACTGAAATACTTTTGGGGAATGGTTGTAAACTTTTCATTGAGCCTTTCTAAGAAAATTCAGCTAATGAAGAATAGGCACTGTGAAAAATAATACTTACATTCAACACCATCAAAAAATTGAAGCAATAGTGTGTTAAGGAATTTTGCTGACTTCATTGCCAGTTCTGCATATATATACATGACAGCTTGGATCCTGTAAGTAAAAATCAACAGGGTTTAAACATTTATGGTAACTTTAATATAAATTTTCCCTTCCCTTCTGTCCTAATTTTTTATACCACTGTTTTTTTAAATTGTACCAGCTTCATGTTTTTCTTCACTATTTTATTTTCCAAAACAATCCTTAACTTCCTTTCTACAAAAAGGTTAAGTGCAAGAAGTGTTTTATAAATTACAAATTTAAAAAAGAAATAAGCAATAGTGAGAAAGGGAGATAAATTCCATAAATTTCTGCATAAAAATAACTAACACTTATTAAAGATCCTGGTTCAAAACCCTATCTGTGATAATCTGATATCCTAAGGTAAGGCGGTTTCTTATTTTCCTGTGTGTTTTATTTGTGAGATACTTGTTTTCTATTGCTTGACAGTTAAAATGTAATATTATTTTGGTGTCACTATTTAAAATTTTCCTGGTCAATGCTGGAAAAAAAACACATTATACAAGAGACTGCTTGGAAAGTTTCACTCCACCAACACCATCAAGAAAAAATAATGCAGTTCATTCCCAGTATTCCCGTTCAGAAAAAATTTCCCTTTCTTTAAAGAACAATACAACAAGCAAGGTTGATCGGCTGACATTCCTTTCCAAAATACAGCTTTTGATTCCTTTTAATTTAGACACAACTTCTTTGCTCTGAAGTTTTCCATATCATGTGCCTGATTTTTACCTGATTTCTTTTTTTTCAACTAAGTTTGACAGAGTTTTTTTGGTCACTGTTGAAAATCACCAAGATCCTTCCTTTCAGTTGTTCTAGCAGTTCTGTGTTTTGGAAAATGACTGGACAGCAAATTCAGTTTGAATTAGTTGAATTTAGATAAGATATCCTAAATAGCATCACATTTTAAATTTTGAACAAGTTACATTTTGCATATGCTGAATGCATACCTATTCAGGTTGATGACATCTCATTTAGTCAAATAATATTCTTCCTCCCCACAGCTTGGTGTGCTGAACACACTGTGCTATTTCCACAGAATAACCCTATGTAAGGTAAATATATGCAGATATTCTTTCCAAGAATGTCAAGGCAGTGGAAGGATTAAAAAAAAAAAGCTTTATTTCCGATGCAAGGACCACTTCTTTACCATGTTGCATGCATGGGGCCTCCAAGGGCAAAAAGCAATGCCCTGCCTCCTTCAAGGCTTTTTGTGTCTTCTCTCTCTCCTCCCCCACCCTCTCTGGCCCAAGGAGGCCTTGTACATGTCTGCAAACATATCTCTCTGCATACTAGAGAGCAAGGCTGAGAACTTCTCTTGTTGTGTGTGTGGTGTGCGTGTGTGGTGTGTGTGTGGGGGGGAACACGGGAGGAAAACATTGAAACTGCCTTTGAGAAAGAAGTACCATTTAGGCAGAAAGCCTTTTTAGCAAAAACTGAGTTCTAACTTTCTGTTAAAAATTCTTCCTACACCCTATAATTTTGCTGCTGGTGTCTATGGGTTGAAGTGCTCTTGGGAAACAGAACTGAGTTGAGGGAATCTGCTCACTTGTTCTTTCAGTGCTAAAGATTTACCATAGTAAATCTGACAGAGAGGAGAATGAGAAGAAGTTGGCACACCTGGGAAGAGAAGAAAAATTTGACTAGTGTTGGAATGGAAATTGTTCAGAGAAATAAGAGGAAACATTGAGGGAAGAATTATGCTGAGAGTGGAAATCTGCCAGACCCAGGACATAAAGGGAATAGAGCAGGCAGACTGGAATTAGAAATAGAAAGGGAAATGAAATGCAAGTCACTTAGTAGAGAACACCAAGATCTCATAGCTAGGGGGAAGAGATGATGACTGCTTGCTTAAAGTGAGTAATATGAGAAGGCATGAAGATGGTGGTAGTAAAGTTTATAAGGAATTGATTGCAGGTAGCTACAATTAGAAAATCTGAAGAGCAGAAGAAACAGCACATCCAGAAGAGAACAAAGAGCTAAGGTAGATAAGATGTAAGTAGTAGTGATGAATCCTAAAAGTAAAGTATAGGAGAGAGGAACAGAGGAAGCTACTACTCTTCCTTGAAACCTTGAAAAAACATACTTGTCTTTATCATATACCTGGAAACCATACAAGTGTGTGTGTGTGTTGTTCATAAAGTTTATTCATATATAAAATTTCAAAGTGTCACCATTAGTTAACCTATTAACCCAAGACACTGCAGTCTGTGCTGTGAATATAAACCTTTCTGCTAGCAGACCACTTTAAGGCTTTTGCTGTTTTAAATCTGGGAAATTGCAGAACTTATGCATAAAGAATACATAGATAGTTCTGATACTCCCTAGTCTTGGGTTGTTAGCTTGAAATGAACACAATAGAAATGGTGTGTGGGCTTGTCTGCATGTAGCAACTGTAGATACTTCATAATAAATTTCAAGGCTTTTGTGTACTATTGATTATGGAATTTTGCCAAAATGTGTTATCATAGATCTCTCTTTACATCCTTCATTATCTACTGTTCATGCAGCCTACAATGTATACTGTTTTTCCAAGACAAGGTTCAAATTAATTTTTCTTTTCTAAAAACTCAGGCCTACAAAATATGTAAGCTAGCTCCTAGAATGAGAGAACAACCATGTATGGCTCATTTTTCCTTTTTCTATTAATTATTTAATAAGGAAGCAATTTAAATGGAAAGTTTTCGTGATTCACATAGTTTTGTGTTCATGGAAAATATGAAAAATATGAAAACTACTTTGTGACAGAGCTTTTTGTGAATGTTTTCATAATAATGGTGCCAAAGGAATCTAATCTAAGCCTAGAAAAGATCTAATAGATCACAACGAATGTTTGTGGGAGAGAAATGTTTGCTGTGAACACATTGACAGATTTTTACTTTTTTATAGAACAGAAGGAAAACACAATTCTGATTGTATGGCCCCTGAGAATATCTATTTTTGTTCACTGAGAAAAATCAATAACTTTTTTTTTGAAGGATTGAGACATACAATATCATCATTTTTTGTACAGTAGTGTTGTTATACCATGAAAACATGCCAAAAAGTCTTGGGGAGAGAGGCAGAATCTATTAGGAAAAGCATTCATTTCTCTTTATTATTGGCATAACTTCCATAGCAAAAGATGCAAAATTGTCAAATTACTTTATTTTCCTCACAAATTTACTGGAAGTTGGGTCATACCCAAGTAACCTGGTAATCTCCCACCTGTAGAGCATTAATATAGTATATGAAACAGCAGATTTATGACTTGTTCCAAAGACAAGCATGAAACTATATCTTTTCCTTTTACCAAGAGGGCCTCTGCATGAGATGAACTAATACATTATTGTATCCTAACATACTTGTTAGCTTTTTTCCCTTCCTGAATTAAAAAATTGAATTATATACACTCAGTCTAGTTACTGAACCTGTAAAGTTTATTAAAGTTTATCGACCATGTGTATACACTTCAGGATTTAGGTTCAATTGCTTCTTTCAAGCTGGAACATTGAATTAAGATGCAGTGCCTTGCTGTGGCTCTCATGGACTCCAACTGAGCTACAGGTAGCAAAAGTCTCCTTCAATTAGACATAATCATCACTCACAGTCAATAATTGTGCTAAAGGCTGCTTTCAAATCTGTGAGGGATTCGCATTTAATGTACTGATTCAGCTTGTCTGAGCCAAATTCACTGTGTACTGAAACCAAAGCAATTTAGTTCTTGCCTACGGCCCTTTTGGCAGTTCATCTAGTACTGAGCACTGTAAGGACTGTGAGATACAATTTAATCTGAGACATCTGTGCACAGACAGGACCTTTTCTGTAACAGAGAAAGACTAAGTAATGGCTAAGCTGTAGTTTTATGTGAAGAACCAAGTCTTATCTGTCCTCTGAAAAATAAAGCATTTAAGATATAGCAGAAAGTCAAATGAAAAACGGGAAGAAAAAAAAAAAAGAAAGAAAAAAGGAATAAAAAAATCCTTGGATTTATGAAATGCACACTGAGTCTACTAACAGCTTTCCTTGCTCCTAACCTCATAAAGCACTTGAGCTGTGATCCTTGGATTAACCATTTAAAGATATTATACTTATCGTCAGCTGCAGCTGACTGGAAAGACCTTTATTAAATATGAAAGAAAGAGGGCTCACTGCTTGTGATTTTTGTACAAATATCAAAATTTCCTTTGTACGTGTTTTTTTTTCTTTCTGGTTCATGATATTATTGGGGAATGTTCTGTAATATTTATCTCTTGTATCATCCTGACTCTTTGAGGCTTGATATTTCCAGGAAAGGCTTAAAAGTCCTGTAGTTACCACATATAATACTGCATAGGAAGTTTTAATGATAATGAACCAAGAGCTAATAGTGTCTGCCAAGTTTCACTGACTTGCACTCAACTATTCTGTGATCTCTGCTTGTCATTTTTCTTCAATAATGGAAAAGCTTGTTATGATGAAAGAACCATTCCAGGTATTTCTTCAAAACCAGTATCGAAACAGTTTTGTTTATATGAAAGCAAGTGAGGGAGCAAGCTGGAAAGGTGAAGACAGATCTATATAGTCCACTAGTCATCAAAATACTGTCTTTTGTTAAGGGCCCTGCTTGTATGAAACAAGAGTCAACACAACAATCTTCCTCAGCCAACACCTGTTTGGCAAAAATATTACTAAGAAATTTAAGTGCCTTCAGAGAAAATAGTGAGAGCATAGAGTATAAAAGCTTAGCTTGTCAAGTATAATTATGGTAGAAGCTCTGAATAATTAGAGTGGCTGTGAAACACATCCACAACTTCTTTAAGTGAGGTCATATATATAAAACCTTCAAATCTGTGGCAAAATATTATTAGAAATTTGCATTTTTGGTCAAGACTTTCAGTGGAATGGGAAGTAATCAGAATTTCCTTTGTTGATCTCCTGCAACAACCAGAACAGTCCATTGGCTTCTTTGCATGTTATTTTGGGGTATCTAATAAGTTATGAGTCATACAGTGTGGAGACTACAGTACTTGGGCAACTAAATTAGGTTTCTGAATATAGTTAACTGCAAGGATAGCATCTGTGACATCTGGGATTGCATCTCTATGCCTAATAACATGAACAATTAAATTCAGCAAAATGTTCGTAGAAGCTGATTGCCATATGCAAATGACAGCCGCAGCCCAGAATGTGGATCCAGAACACCTCTTTTAAAGATTTAGTTATCAGCCTTTAGAATTAGGCTTGTTTTATTCCTTGCCTCCATCTGTCTCTGAATTTTGCACTGCTGGCAGCTTGGATGCCCAGTTGAAGAGAAGAACATTCTGCCATCCTGCAGTTGGTTTCTGCCTTGAGAAGTAAGTCCTGGAAGATCCCAGCATGTGTGGCTGTGGATGGACATTTTACATGTAGGTGTCCTTATCACAAGAATAAGGAATTCTTTTGCACTTACCAGGAAGAAGAAAACCCACACTCCACAGCTACACAAAATTATGTTTATGTCCCTTGTTGGGCCTGAAATTTAGTGCCTTGTGGCAGGCAGTGACTTTTTGTTCTTTATGCTAGCTGATGGTCAGACAATGGATAGCTTATTCACGGATAGACCTGCTACATATTAAATACATATACTGTTCTTGCTACTTGTTTTGATTACATTACAGATTTCCTAGAAGGAGAACATGAAAGAATAAAAAAGCTTAGTTGTTTCCCTTGATACAATAAAGGCTGGAAAAGATTATATTGCTCTCTGTGTTTTCATTGTCCTTGTTTATTCATCAGGACAGAAATAAATCAGGGACAGAAGAGAGCTTTTTAAGCTAAACAATGAACACTTAGCTCATGAATAAATTGCCCTAAGAAAATGCAGGTTGAAATTATAAGAAAGACCATCAAGATTAAGAGATTCTAGGTCAGTCTTTCTAAAGGTATAAGAAAATGACCCCAAACCCCACCTTGGAATCCTCTTAACCTGACATTTGAAAGTTGATATAAACGCACAACATGAATGTCTCATCTTATATTAGAAAAAGACTGTTTCTCACCCGACGATCCATTCCAATCCTGTGTTCCCAGAAGTAAGTTCCACAAGTGCTGCCTTGCAAACATGAAGTACCAGAAGATTACTTACAATTAATGCAACATTTTAAATGTACAGTAGGAGTTTCTGCCTAGTTTTTGTTGCAGAGCTATTTAATGTCTCCTTGTAAAGGAGAATGGTTGAATGGTATTGTATGCAAAAGATATTTCATTGTCCATTATCAACTTATTTTTTTCTTAATATGCTTTTTTTAAAATTTAACAGTAATCTGAAGCCTTTAGGTGACTCACAGGGCAGTTAATGACCAGATGGACAGACTGAGTCCTTGAAGTAAGAGTAGTAGCTCTTTATTTTTCAGACAGTCAAAGACTTTAAACTGTACATATTAATGAACCATTTGTTAAAAAAAGGTCCCTCATGCCCAACAACATTCCCAATTATTTTTTATTTGCAATATTTTTTAGAAATTTCATAATACAGTCAAAGACCAAGTATATCAACCAACTGTGGGAGTGGTATCTGCCATATCAGTCCATCTTCTGGGCATATGAAATTTTCTGTTGCAGGTAGCTCATATAGACTTTCATTTTTGTCATCTTCTTATATTTTGAGTCTGTTATTATGACTGTTATAATTTCTAATGGCTAGGTTCTAAATGGTTTGGCTTGGAATTGGATGACAGCAATGAGTAAAATGCAGTCCACATTCACCTCCACGTTTTTTGAATGATAAAGTTTCAGTACAAGAAAGGAATTCTCAGATTCACTTCACCAGTCAGTCATTCTGTCTTCAGATGTGAAAACTATGAATTATTCTATACTATTGTAAAAAAGAAAGTATAAAAGTGGGAAAATTATAGGGAAAATATTCATTGAAAAGTTTATTTAAATAACATACATTTTTGTGGAGTAAGATGTTGGATGAATAGTATTATACACATAATAAAACTAGTAAAATACTCAGAATAAAAGTAATTGAAAAATTTATTCAATGAAAAATGACAAAATTCACTGAATAATATATTCACTGAACAATACATAGCTCTAAGATTTTTTTTAAATATGTATAGAAATATTTCAATATGTTAAGGCTTTTTTTTTAATCCCACTTTACCCTGAAAGTCAACACAATTCTGAGTTTAATCAAACTCAAGTGTTAATGATAAGAAATCTTTCAAAGCAAGTGTTTCAAAGTTTGTTTTTTCTTTTTCATATATTTTCCAGAATTTTTAACAAAGTTTAGTCACCAAAAAAATCTGTAATCCCCCAGAATCCATCCTAAACTTTATGAAATGTTACATAATAATTTTCCTTTTAAAAACATAGTCCTGATATATATTTTTTAATAAAAAATTAACAAAACAATGTCTTTTCAGATGCTTATTCAACACAAATCTCGACATCCTGTTCATGCTGACAGTGCAAAAACAATCCTTGTATTCCAAACACAAAGGCAAATTTGAGTACAAAATTCAGGATGTACAAAGAATCCCATCGAGTACTAAACGTTAACCTCCCCCACTACCCCCAACTATTCTCGTCTCCAGCAAGAGAAAATGCAATGTCAGGCAAACATTTACAGCTAAAGAAAGGAGAGATAGACAGGACATGCCATGGGTCAATAACGGATGGTGTTATCAGACAAATAGGTCACAAACATTTGCTTGAAGATATTAAAGTAATTCTGTATAAGAAGTGACTAGTTCACTGATAATTAGCTACATTTTTATGATGCATATAATTTCTGTGATGCCACAACATCTGTGCTAACACTATCAAAAAGATGATAAAGATGAAAGTAGCTAACCTTCAGGTTAACTCTAATTGGAATACCCTTAAATTAGGGGAAGTGACATCTAACTTTAATGTGCGATAACACCCTTATAATTTCGGTCAGCTCCTGCTAATTTGTTTGTGTACTCTAAGTATCAGCCATTTTTAATTCTCCTGTGTGTTGCATGCCATACTCTTTAGCATTCGGATGAAATTCAATATCCAAACTTTATATTCTTAATGAGAAAATCTTAGTTTCATTCTTTGTTGTTTTATCTATGTCTGACTTTTTTTCATTGGCATCTCCAGCAAGTAACCCCATATTTTACCATGCATATTTTATCTATTTTAATAGGTACAACTATACAAGTTTTGCTGAAATTCAGTTTAACAAAGAAATGTGAAATAAGTTGACCAGTTTCTAGAGGAAAAGATAGATTCTAAAATAAGTTTCATTATCCAATGCTGCAGCTACCAGCAATGGAGAGAGAGTGGTGTATTTTGTTGTCTGCTCCCACTTCCCAGATGAAATCACTGGTGAGTCTTATTAGGATCAATTCATATAACAAAGAAATACACTCAGGAGTGGGATCCATCTCAGCTAACTTTAATTGTCCATAGATTAGAAGTCTGTTTTGTCTAGTTTGGTCTAAGCTTTCGTTATCACCAATTAAAAGACATAGGAAAGGTGCCCAGACGGCTAGGATAGACTTAGTGTTCAACTCTGTGTTCCTTGTTCTAAAATTATAGGAACTTGGTCTAAAAGTTCTGATTGTTGAACATCCATTTATTGCATAAGACTCTACTATACTCCACAGCTGGCACTGCTCAGTAACTTTCCTGTTACAATAGAGATCTGAGGAAGATAAGCCAAATTTGTTATCCTTTAAACCATAAAGCTGGGTGTTCTACCACACAAACTAAATATATTTTAAGCAAGGATGAAGAAAAGGACAAGGTACTTAATGTCATCGTTGCCTCAATCTTAACAGAAAGACCAGCTATCCTCAGGGAAACCAGCTCCCTCAGCTGGTATGCAGGGAGCAGAATAGATACCCTGCAATTCAGTTCTGGGCCCCTCACATCATAAAGACATTGAGACGCTGGAGTGTGTCCAGAGAAGGGCAACAAAGTTGGTGCAGAGTGCAGAGAGTAAGTCATAAGAGAAGCACCTGAGTGAGCTGGGGTTGTTTAGTCTAGACAAGAGAAGGCTCAGAGGAGACCTCATTGTGCTCTACAACCACCTGAAAGGAGGTTGTAGTAAGGTGGGATTCAGTCTATTCTCCCAGGCAACTAGTGACAGGACAAGAGGAAATGGCCTCTATGCTAGGGGAGGTTCAGGTTGGACATCAGGAAGAATTTTTTCACTGAAAGCTTGGTTAAACATTGGAACAGGTTGGCCAGGAAAGTGGTGGAGTTACCATCCCAGGAAGTGATCAAGAAACAGCTGAATATGGTTCTAAGTGCTATGGTTTAGTGGGTATGGTGGTGTTTAGTCAAAGGTTGAAAATCTTGGAGGCCTTTTCCAAGCTTAATATTTCTGTGATTCTATGAAATAGGGAATAATGTGTTCTATGCTGTCTCCTATGACAAAATATTAATTTTACCGTCATAATCTACCACCTTTTACTAGAGTGACATAGCTTCACGAAATGTTGAAATTTCTCATATTACTCTACTGCAAAGCGATTTACATTTTCATTTCATGACATGTTGTTGAAGAGAAGATAAATATTTTCCATGCAAATATATAAAAATCTCTCCCATTTCCACAGAAAAATTAGCAAGTTTAGGTCATCAGGAAGACTCAGCTGGAATGGGAGTCTACATTATTCAGGTGAAGTCTGATGGGTAAGTGATGCTGTCTGTTAGGAAAAATAGTCATGCCATGACACAACACCACTGAGATATCAGAGTTGTCATTTCAATTCACACTTCTTGAATATGTAAAGTGTGACTGTTAAGTAATGTAATATTATTCTGTTGTTTTGTCCTCCTGGGACAAAAGAAAGAAATCATTAACTTAGAGCTTTTTATGTATGGCTTTCCCTGTAAGGAACATCATTGTTTTGTGAATATTTATATCTATCCATATCTATATCTATGATTATATAAAATTGGTTTTGAATATATATACACACGTATATACGTATAAACGTATGTGTGTGTATACATACATAAATCTGAATTAAAAATATAAAGAAAACTGCTCTTTAGAAAGTTAAAAACAGTGCTTTCATATGTTGAGTCATTGAATGCTATTTCTGTAAGTACAGGCACAAATTGCATTTTGTTAGGGCAAAATCCCCATACAAATACTTAAGTTGAACCTTGTACTGCTAAGCCCAGATTTGGGTTTATATTTTTAATTCTAACTATAGCTAAGACTATGTAAAATTTTTTTGCTGTGGTTTTGGAAATTCTATCATAGTATCTGCCAATCACTTGTCAAATTCCATGTTGTCATTCTTGGAAATAAACATTTGAATAGCAGTCCTGCTGAAATGATAACTGCTTATGAATGTGTTTGAACATGTGGTGTAAACTGCGATCCTCTGCGTTTAAAGCTCCACAATGTTTGTCTAATCTGATGCTATTCTTCCCAAAAGGAGTGTATTGTAACATCCCATAGATACAGAAGAGATAAGATTCAAAAGACACAAGGGATTTTGTTGCACCTATACCATAGCTTACCGACTCCTTGGATTACAAACAAGTAATATGGGAACAAACCCATATTACACCATATTACAAGAAAAGGTCATCAGAACTTGGCATGCATTATAATGTTGGGAAACATTACTGACTTTATTTAACATCTAAAAATGTGTTGCAAAAAGAAGCACTTAATATTGAGCAATGAAAGAAAAATCACTGCTAGTATATATGTTCAATTTATATAAGCTGATAAATGCATATTGGGGCCTGTTTTCAAATTCAGAAATGAATATATTAAAAAAGCAAAGATGTATTAGATGTGTGCATTTGGTTGAGTTTATCAATGTATATCATCATATAAATGTTCAAACTTTTCTATGCAATAGAAACAATTTTCCAGCACATCTACCTGCAACATTACTTTTGAAATAAAGTACACTGGAAACTAAGTATTATGAATAAATGTTATCACTTGCTGAATTGTCAGTGCTTGCTCTTCGTAAATCAGCATGTTACTAAATCTGTCATAAAACATTGAATACAAAAGGCTGTACTGTATCACTAGCTAAATTACAATGTACTTATTAACGATGACTACTGTTTTCCAAGCATGAGATTTTGCAACTTCAACAGGATTTGGTTGTTCAGCCATTAACTAAGTACATTTGAAAATAAACTGCTGAAATCATTGGGGACCTTTGCTATGTAGCATGACTGGTTTAAGATCTGCGTTAGAGCTGCCTTCTTTTGTTCTGATGAAAGTATTTTTTTATAGAAATGATTATTACATAAGTTCTGAGATGATTTTCTGTAGTGAATGCAAATGAAACACATTGAAATTTTACCAGAGATTTTTGGCTGTCATTGATAAGTACATAAAGATGATAAATGTTGAACTGCATCTACCAAAATAGAAACTGTTATGAGCTATAGGTCTTGCTAATTTTTTCTGAAAATTAGGCATTCTTGTAATACTATCAAGTTTTGTAAGTAAAACACAGCCACAATATGCATTTTTTATGTGAACCATAACTCTAGTCAATAATTTAAAGGCTATTTGCAAAGAGTAGGGCTTATATTCAAAGAATCATTCATACTGTATGTGTACCTTTATACCACATTTTAGTAGTAGTTTTTGGTTCTGTAGCATCCTGATGCACCTTGTATATTCCATGCATGTATTTGCAAAGGTTCTGCTGAAAAACAAAGAATTCAATTGTAAAACAGAGTATATTACATATTTTAGGCTTCTTTTGAACCTTCTTAATCATCAGACAATATGAACATAAATGATGTCAGTACAAGTCATGCCTACCTTGCTATCAATCTATACCTAAATCAGTTTCATCATTGTCTTTAATAAAATCATGACTGATTAACTTTATTCATCAAAGATTTTTTTCCTTCCTTAATTGTACCTCTGTTTGATCATGCAATCACTCTAAAGTTTGAATAGTTCCTTAAAAAATGTAGCTTTACTAAAGAATTAAGCTTCTTTAAAGGGTAAAAAGTTTGTTATCTTTAATCTTATAACTGGAGGTTCAGTGAAAAGACCAGAGTTGTAGATATTCTCACTCTGTATGAAAAAATAGTCTTAAGACAGACATGCTTTTTGATTCTGAACTTTCCTCACTGTCCCTTAGTGTCTCTTGCAAAGCCAGAAGCTTGATTAGCTTGAGGTGACACTGGGAATACTGATGATATATTGTGCTTGCCTAGGGTATCACTTTTTGTATTCCCTAACATATCTGGAGATGTCTTGTTTGTCAGATGAGTTCTTAAAACATTCTTTGCTGTTAACTCAGCATGTGCATCTGAGTTAAGTTGATGATAGTAATGCTAAAGATCCAGAAAAAAACCTCAATTTCTTCTGAACCAAGATGCAATCAGAATTGAAAAATATGTCTGATAGGAAAAAGAAAACCTCACTATCACATCTAATTAATAAACCAACAATATTGACTTGTTGGTTCAATTATTCTTCTGCTTTGTTTTATTTTCTTTGTAGGATTGGCTTTGGAGAGTCATACGATAAACTAATAGAAGAATAAAGAAGTATAAGAAAAATATCCAGTACATTATTTACATGTTGTGTAAAAGTTAAGAGATGGAAATGTTCAAAGTCTTATATCTATCAGTACTAAAAAAGCATAATATATTAACAATTGTCACATCAGTGAAGAAACTGAAAGGTTATCGCTTTTACCTACAGTTAATATATCTGGTATTTATGACACACATTGCAGTTGCTTGAGTTTGAATCTGCAAAGTACTCCAATGTAGATATTAGTAATTTTATGTGCATTAACCACCATATAAATGAGTACTTTCTTGGTGTTTTGGAACAGGATCAAAACTTCATGCGCAAACCATTATTATTGCTCTCACTTTTTTTTACATTGTCTTATACTAATCCAGATCACAGCTTTAAGAGTATAATTTTCCTTCAGATATTTCATCTTTTAGATATGGGGCTATTCTGAAAAAGGTTTAGAACCTTAACTGCCAATTCAAGACATTTCAGGGTGTACATCGAATTATTCATGTTTAACTTTTGATTAAATCTCTGTGACAGATTTTAGCCAGTGTGTTGAATGACATTCAGTTGAATTTTATCATTGTCTCTTGCTTTATACAGTATATTTCATAGCTATAAATGCCATCATATTTATTTTGGCTTCCAAGGATTACCGAAAATATTTTTAGTCTAGTTTGGGCAGACTGGGCTGTATCAGATGGCTATAAATGTATTCAGAATTTCAGGAATCAACAAAAACAAGTATTATCATACATGAAATATAATAATAGCAATAATAATAATAAAGAATAAATCCAAATGTAATTTCCTTCAGACCTCCTTTTCATGATTAAATGTCCAGTAAATGTAGGGTCAGTCATACAAATCATAATTCTAGTAGTCCAATAAATAAGTTAGTATCATTCACTTCCTACTTTGTGATCATCCTAAGAAGCCACTAGCAGAAAAATGTCATAATTTCTCCTCATTTTGTCATACATATCCTAATTTCTTACTTATTCTAATAATGCCATACTTTTAGAAGATGATCCCTAGCATTTAGTTACTCTTTTTGTACCTGGTCTATTTTTTATTTAGCTCATAAAACCAAAAAAATATTATGAAGTCCAGCTATCACCCATTTAGGAAGGAATATGACTTCATACTGGGATTCATTCAACATAATAACAGACCTTTTATTAAAGGAACATCCTGGAACACTAAGTAAACAGCAATGTACAAAAATGCCAGAAGGTAAAGAATTCTCTGAAGGTTCCTCTGCAAGCAATTGAGTTGTGGAACTGGCTATCTTTATCCTTGAGACAACATTTATTGCTTTCTGAAACCCTCCAGGAATTGTCACTGGATGTTCACTAGGTATTCCTAACTTGTAAACATGGTCACTGTCCTCTGAAAGATTTTACTTCCATGCAAAAGCAAAAATTGGTTGAATATACCCAGACTTGATCAAATGTCTGTGTGAAAATATAGTTGCTGCTGTTCTGTGTAGAAAGTAATATACCAAGGTATCCTAATTAGCATAGTGGGGGCAGAAAAACCTGAAAAGTAAAAGTCAAAAGAATTCTTAATTTACTTACAGCTAGCTGTGATAGTCCCTAAAATAGAACTTTTCACAGTAAAAGATTACAAAATTCTTTTAAAGTTAGTCTTAACTTGCATAAAGCACTACAACCATTCAATTTCAACATCCATTTGTACCTATTCTCTTGGTAAGGATTTACAAGATGAATTTTTGCTTTTCTCTGCTTGTGAGGAGGTTTTTTTATAACCATGTAATCTGCATGTAAACTTTAATTACTAAAGGAATGTAAGACTATCGAATGAATAAGAATCTTAATCATAGAATCATAGAAGGCTTGGGTTGGAAGAGACCTTAAAGATCATTTAGTTCTAACACCTCTGCTATAGGCAGGGACACCTTTCACTAGACCAGGTTGCTCAAAGCCCCAACCAACCTGGTCTTGAACACTTTCAGGGATGGGACATCTGCAACTTCTCTGGGCAATCTGTTCCCGTGCCTCACCATCCTTACAAAAAGGATTTCTTCCTAATATCTAATCTAAACCTACTCTGTTTAAGTTTGAAGCTATTACCCCGAGTCCTGTCACCACATACCTTTGTAAAAAGTCTCTCTCCATCTTTCTTATGGGTTCCCTTCAGATACTGGAACGCTACAATTAGGTCACCCCAAAGACTTATCTTTTCCAGCCTGAACAATCCCAATTCTCTTAGCCTTGCCTCTTAGGAGATGTGCTCCATCCCTCTAATCGTCTTGGTGGCCCTCGTCTGGACTCACTTCAACGGGTTGATGTCCTTCCAGTGCTGGGGACCCCAGAGCTGGACCCAGTATTCCAAGTGTGGTCTCACCAGAGCAGAGCAGAGAGGCAGAATTGCCTCCCTCAACATGCTGGCCATGCTTTTGATGTAGCCCAGGACACAACTGGCTTTCTGGGCTGCAAGTGCACATTGCTGGGTCATGTCCAGCCTCCCATCCACCAGCACCTCCCTGTCCTTCTTGGCAGGGCTGCTCTCAACCTCTTCATCCCCCATCCCATATTGATTCTGGTGGTTACCCCAACAGAGATGCAGCACCTTGCACTTGGTCTTGTCAAACCTCATGAGATTCTCGTGTGCCCACCTCTTGAACTTGTTCAGGTCCCACTGGACACCATCCTGTCCTTCAGATGTGTCAACCCCATCACTCAGCTTGGTGTCATCTGCAAATTTGCTGAGGTTGCACTGGATCCCTTCATCTACATCATTAATGAAGATATCAAATAACAACTGCCCCGATATGGACTCCTGAGGGACATCACTTCTCGTCGATGTCCATAGTTAACCACTACCCTCTGGATGTGACTGCTCAATCAACTCCTTATCCATCTAACAGTCCACCCATGGAATCCACCTCTCTCCAGTTTAGAAAGAAGGGTGCTGTGGGGGGCCATGTCAAAGGCTTTACAGAAGTCCAGATAAATGACATCTGTAGCCCTTCCCTTGTCCACTGATGTAGTCACTCCATCATAGAAGGTTTGTCAGATAGGACTTGCCCTTGGTGAAGCCATTCCGGTTCTCTCAAATCACTTCCCTGTCCACTATGTGCCTTAGCATAGCTTCTAGGAGGATCTGTTCCATGATCTTCCCAGGCACAGAGGTGAGGCTGACAGGTTGGTAGTTCCCAGGGTCCTGCTTTCTACCCTTTATAAAGATGGGTACAATCTTTCCCTTTTTCCAATTACCTGGGTCTTTGCCTGACTGCGATGACTTTTCAAGTTGAAACTTATTACATATGAAGGATATCAGATCCTATTTCAGTATGGAAGTCATCACTAAACAATTTCATGAAAGGTAAGGATTTAGTTAAACTATGTTTGATCATCATTGTAACTGCTCTTTTCATACCTTATCTAAGATTACATGCAAACAGTAAAACTGCAGCATTGTCTTTGTTTTGTTTATGAGTGTTCTTAATTTGTTTAAAAGAACCAAAGTCTCTGGTGAAGCTATTGTCTATGATCAATGCTCTAGGTCTTACCTTGCTTCACTAAAATACACAAAGAGGTCCCTAAAACGAAACATACACTTGCCTTTGTTGAAGGGTTGTGGCATTGAAAGATGATGAAACAAGAATAAAGGAAAGGAAGAATTAAAGAACTTTTAGACTCATAAATTTCAGTCTTCTCTGCTGGAAATATTAAACTCCAAACATTTTGAATTCCACTTTGGAAAGATATTAATTTTTTAATTTGTCATCCTCTATTGGAAGATTGTTTCAGAAACTGATTTCTTTTATGACTATAAATCTAATTTCAGACAAAAATTTATGAGTCTTCATCTAAAGTCCAGCTTATCTCAACACTGTCTTATAGTTTAAGTCACTTTCTTCTCTTTTGGTTCTTTATATGCTCCTAGGTAACACTCATGCCAGCTAAGACTTTCATTAGCTTAAAAAACTTAGGAGAGTAAGTTTTACTTTCCTCCAAAAGATTTCCAATCATCCTACTAGACTTCTGCAGCAACTGCTGTTTAAGCTTCTCTATGATGGGCAGGACTATTAACCTTGTTAGACTTCAAAAAATTGTGTGTAAACTCTTCCCAAATACAGTCTTATCGGCTTTATTACAGTACTTTTAGATTCAGTTAGTCAATATGTTTCTTGCACTGGTAGTTTAGGATTTTCTGTTTTTCTGACTCATCTACAGGCGATTTGATCACAATTTTCCAGTGAAAAGAATAACCTTTTCACCAATTTTGTGAAATTTATGTGTTCTTATGGATATTGTTGCTTTATTTTTTTTTTCTCTCTATCCCTTGTTCCCCACATTTATGTTACTTCTCTTAGGTAACATTCTCTAACCCCAGGAGAGACCATTTGATTAGCTCCCATTTCTCATTCTATTTCTTTTTTCAATTATTCTTATGAGTCACAACAAGCCTGTCACCAGGAAAAACACGTACGTATCCATGGATGTTCTGAGTTAACCTCTCCATGTCTTCCTCACACCAACAGTCCTTGATTAATCTCTTACTCATCATCACCTCCAACCTTCTTGTTTAGAGAGTAGAAGCATGTCCTAGTTTCAGCCAGGATAAGGTTAATTTTTGCAGTAGCTGGGAAGGGGGGATGTAGCTGAGGGGGTTTGTGGTTCATTTTCCCCTAGGCTGCACCATTGTCTGAGAAATGGTCGTTAGGCCTCAACCTTGACAAACAGCACCCGGGTTGAGCTCCTCTTGAGTTTACTGGAAACAGTCTACTCCCAGGAACTAGTGCTGTCTAACAAGCCCCTGGTTTTTAACAAACAGCCTTGAAAACTTATTTTTTTCCTGAATAACAGCCCCAGTGGAATAATATTTTTGTTATCAAACTTTCAGAGAAAGTTGCCAACACAAATTGTAGCAAGCATGGAAAATTACTATGACTAAAGCCCACTCTCTTGCAACTCTATAAACAGCAGCCCAAAGTGAGATCCTTTGAGCTCTCCTGGACTGCAGAGGGTTGTGACCAGCACTCTCCCTCTGTGAGGGATGCCTGTCAGAGCCAGCAAACTCTCAAGTTTGCTATACTTGGAGGATCACCAAACAATGATGACAGGTCATGGGTTGACATCCCCACTCCTCAAGGATCAACTCTTTGCCCATTGAGAATATGCAAAAGCATCCCAAAGGAGCATTTCACTGAATTTGAGCTGAATTATTCACAGGTACCTTGTGCAGACTCTTTATGCCTGTGTGTGAGTGTGAATATGCTATATCAAAGGTACTAGGAATGCTGTTCTCCTAGTTACTTAAGTACTTTAGATGTGAAAGGAAGTAACTGTTGTGGTATAGTAAATTCTATATGAATCTTTTGCTAAATTGTTTGCCTTCAGTTATTGGTTAAGATAAGCTCAAATGCTGTTAAGCTTAAGTGCTGTTAAGTTTAAATGCTGTTAAGTTTAAGTTAAGTTAAACTAAGTCCTGCTGGGCCTTTAGGCTGTATTCCTTTTTATCCTTACCCGTTCCTATCCTTTTGTCTCCCCATGCACCCCATAGCTTCCACATAGATACTTTTGGGTTAATTTCAGTTTGGATTGAGTGACTCTAGACTTTCTTTGTTTACTTTTTCTTGGTGTGCTTTAACCATCTGGTAAGTGGTAGAGTGAACTTTGCCAATGGACTTTGTCATGCTGTTCTTTTATATTAAACCTGCTTTTTTACTGAAACCTTTGCTGGTGATTCTTTAAGTGAGTTTAAAACACTCATTTGTGACAGAACATGTGTCCAGGACCCAGATATTTTTCCATATCACCTCACATCATTGCCAGGAGTGGGGGAAAGGGTCTCTCTCTGATTTCTGATGGTTCCTTCTTTCCACCAGTTCCTTCTGGTGGGAGAAAACATGGTGGACGGAATGGTCTGATATTGTTTTATTTTATGTGTAAATTGTTTCTTTGTCTTATACTTTTTGGCACCACTAAAACACTTTCTCTATCTTGCTGTAGTATTCTTGCTGCACTGCGCGGGAAGTTTTACAGTGACACAACCAAAGCATGATCAGCAGCTTCTTTCCCACTGACTGTCGAATGCTTTTCAGCTTCAAGTGCAGAGCCTTTGCGATTTTTTGGTGTGAGAATATTTTTATTACCTCTCTGTCAGTTCTTTTAAATGAGAAGTTCCATTTTATGTGGTCATTCCTATTCTTCAAGTTAGTCCACAACCTCAATTCTCTCCCTCATGCACTGCTACCCATCTGTAGATCAATTTTGCTTCTCTTGTCCCGGTGACTACTCTGTGTACAAACCCTTTTCCAGTACTGGCCCTGGCTAATTCTAGCTTTTCTCTTCAGTGCTTAAGAAGAGAGCAGCTCTTTTTCAGTGCTGTTTTATCTTTCACCTTCAGTCTCTTTTTCTCCTCTTAATGCAGCATACTTGCTCTTTTACTCTATATTTGCTTTTCTACCATGCTTCTTCATAAAATCAGAGAAGTGCTGGTTAGAAGGGAGCTGTGGAGATCATCTAGTCCCAGTCAAGGGCTTACTACTGCCAACACTAGATCAAGTCACCAAGTTTCTGGCCAAGTTTTGAGGACTTTCAAGGATGGAGATTCTACTAGACCTTTGGGTACCATTCTGATGATCATTCTGTTTTAGTGTTACTCTACTGTCTTAGTGGAGAATTTTTTTTCTAATATCCAGTCTGAACATCCCAAACCATGACAGGTGGTCATTTCTCCCTGAGATATCATTTGCCACTGATGAGAAGCACCTGGCTCCATTATCCTCCTAAGTGTCCTTCTAACAGTTGTAGGCTGCTCACAGATTCCCACCCTTAGACTCCTTTATTCCAGATTAAGCTTTACTCAGTATCTCCTTGTAGACTGTATCATAGGCTTACAAATACTCTAGGCTCCTAACTGTCTTTATACCCTGCCGCTGGACCGTTGTCAGTTTTTCAACACCTCTTATGCACTAAGCTAGGCAAAACTAAACATCCATGTGGCATATATAATTTGTGAAGAGGGTGTGCAGTTAACTCCAATTTTAGTTTGATATCCATTTTGGCTTTTCAGCTGAAAGTTTCTTGGTTCTGAAATGGTACTGATGCCTACTTGATACAGGTGCATAATTTTGCTTACCTTCTCGTTGAATTTCAGGTTTCTGTTGACCTAAACTTTGAGTATCTCAGAATCACTTTGAACTAAAACTCTACAGCTCTACAGTTAATTCTTGTTATTGTCTCCATTTTAGTTTCATCTGTAAGTTTATCTTTGGTTTTATCATGCTGGGTTTTAGTCAAGGAACTGATAAAGATCAGCTCAATATTGCTTATTGCTTACTGCTTACTAGTTATGTATTCAGACACTGATTACTGTCCTTTGAGCCCTGAAGTGTGGCCATTTTTTGATTAGTCTCTTTTCAGACTTCTTTTACCTTGGTATTGTGATCATATGCTCCCAAAAAGCATGATCTTTAAAAGTAAAGATCAGAACCCATATGAAGTTTCTTATGAGTTCATATAACAATGTTTTGTTGAGTAACGCACAGCAAAATGAAATCTCATGTCAGCACTTTGAGGTAGCCCTCTTTCCCAGGAAGAAAAACAGAGGGAAAGAAAAGACTATGCCAGTGATCATGCAGCTCTTACTTTCTCTGCCAAGAAGATCACAACCATACAAAAGCAAAGGTTTTCTCTAACAAAAAGTGATGGGAGGCTGCTGAATATTTGCATGTTCCGTTGGGTATCAATGTGACCTGGAAGATGGAAAATAAAAACCTCCTCTCAAAGTATTGCTTCTGATGAATTCCTACAGTTAGAAAAGCCCAACATGTTCGTATGTCAAAACCAAATTACATACCAGACAAGTGAAATAATTTCTAAACATTTGTCTTTTCAATATTGTTTTCTCCCTCCCTCTCTGGCTTAACCACACACTCCAGTGCACAGACACTTACAGATGTCTGAGCCAACCTGCCAGCTGTAGTTTGGGAAAGAGTTCTGCATCAGGATGCTTTCATCTACCCCACCCTGCCCACAGGTACAGCTGCGTTAAAATAATTAAAATATCTGGCAAGCAAGTTGGGATTTCAGCAAACTAACTTCTGAAGCTAGACACATCATGAGGAGAGTTTGTGCCTTCTGCTTACAGATGCAAGTCCTCACATTTTCATCAGCCAAGCAATCAAAAGCTCAGAAGACAAAGCACTTATCCTTACCAGTAAGCAGTAAAGTTGGATTTAACAATAATGTTCTTAATTCCATTTCAGAATGTCTTTTAGCTCTTGGCAGCTATCTTGCTGTAGTTGTCAAAGTACAACCCCTACTGGACTGCTCCCTCCACAGAGAGCTTTTCTCAGAACTGGGTTTAGAGGTACAACATAGCCCTTATAGATTTTAAGTAAAAATATTTATGCATGTATTTATTTAAAACACATTTAAGTTTCCATTGAAATGGCAATTATAACTTCACAAAGGTTAATTTAAAAACTCTGGGTGTTAGGTAATTAATTGACTTTAAAATAGAACTGCTGTGTTTTTCTAGTGCCTCTGTGTTTTGAAATTACTGTGATGACATGAAGTCTCTCTGAATCACAATAAGACACTACTGAGCACTGTTGTCCACCCTAATTGCTCTGCTATTGGAATTCAAAGAAAAATAAAAGCAAGATGTTTCCATACACTCAGAACATATTCATGATGGTTTAAGAGCAGCTATTTGACATTTAAATCTCATTTTGATCTGGATTGATTTTGCATTTACTATATCTTGGTCCAATTACCTTCTGTATAAGTGTGATGGAAGCCAGATTGTTTGGTGAGGGCATTTTCTGAAAGTGTAAGTTGTGCTGAAAGCATGGGATTCCCCTCCCTTTAGCTTCTCATGGTCTGTATTCAGTGAATTCACATTTTTTTGTTGCCTGTGTTTTGATTTAATTTTGAAAGATGCCTTTCTCCTCTTGCACCCCTACCTTCCACACTCTTATTTATGTGCTATACACCCATTTGTTTGCATGTATTGCAATAAATTTCTTTCAGCTTGCCAAATTGATATTGTTATTAGATGAGTTTTGTTTTTTTTCAGTTGCTTATATATTTCTTATCTCTTGTGTCTGAACTTTTTTTTGTACGTTGTTTGTCAGTCTTGAGAAAGTGTTAGAAAAGTCTGTTCAAGTATTTATAAGTGAGGGCAGGTGAAAGCACATTTTTTTTATTACAAAATATTTTTTACATTCTTTCATAAACCCTCAACTAATATATAATTTTTAATGTTTTAATTTGCTTGTCCATATTTTAGATAGTACCTTTATGCACATGAGAAAGATGAGCTATAATAAAATTTTAAATGTTTACAGCTTAAATCCGCAAAGCACCACTTTTATTGGAATTTTTGATGTTGTATAAATGTAATAAGTTAGCATTGTAACTTAAGTATTTCTAATATATAATGATCATATCGATCTGGATTTTATGGTTGGAATAATATTTTTTTCTTTCTGAAGTCTTTATGATCATAAGGAGAGGATTCGTTTCTCCTGTGAGATTGTTGTACTTTGTAATAGTGAGATCGCAGTGAGAAAATGGAGAAGTTGTCAGCTACCCAAGCCCATAAGCTCTGAATTTTCTGTTTTATTTCATATAGAAAATCAGGACACAAAGACTTACATTACTGTAATGTAAAGCCTATACATTTAAAGTCTTGAAAGATAAGAAGCATGAAAGTTAAAATTGAAAATGAATCTTGATTCCTTCCCTGAAGTAAATGCTTAATTGTGTTTATTACTGCATAATTCTGTTGTAACAATTAGCCCACAGATTTTTTCACTCTTCAACAAAGGCCTCAATTCTGTAAATACTTATCAGCTACTGGATGTTTCCTGGGACCACACACAGAATGTAAACTTAACTACATACATAAATCTTTACATGGTTAGATAAGAACTAACTTCAAATAGAAAAATTTGGAAACCTAAAAAAAAAGAAAAAAATTGTCATCAGTTATGATTATATGATTACAAAATCAGTCTGTGTTAATACTAATGCATAGTTCCAGAAGTAATTTCATAAATCTTTCCATGGTGATGAATTTCTGTAATCTAGCTTTTACTTCAGTGGATTAGTTCTAGTGGCACATCCCTCAGAATGAGGCAACATCAGAATTGAAGGGAAATGGTACAGTGTGTGTAGTAAACACAGTGATTGTTTAATTCTAGGGTAGTGATGTTTTTTCAAGTGACACTTTGCAGCAGTGAACCAAGTCAAAATAGTTAGGTGACTGATTTACGTAAGCAGATATATGGAACAATACATGCATACTAAGATATATTTTTAAACAGGGAAAACATCTGTAATTCCCAAAACTCTGGCCTTTGAACTAATATATAACTTTATTCCATTTAGTTTTTTTATTTTTACCATACACTGCAATAGTGTTTACTTTAAAAATATTACAAGTCCTTCAAATTCCTGGTAGAATAGCAGGCATCTACAATACCTCAGCCCTGCTATTAGTTCCTAACAAAGAAATTAAGGCATTTAACATTTGCCCTGGGAAGCAGGCTGGAGTTAACATATCCTGATTTATTCATTTCAGCCATTAGTGGCAAAACCAAAATAATGTGGAAATGCTTTTGGTATCCTGTGGTTCCTCAATTTGTCTAGTTTCTGTCTTATAATTTATTTTTCCTAGATTCCATTGTCACCAGTCTCAGCGGCACCCTCCCAAATTCTGCAGTGACACTGGAGATAGGGAGGGCAGGCACAGCTTCCTCTTGGAGGCAGGAGGTCAGGCAGAGTGCTAGAAGGGCAGCTTGGGGTCACAATAATACAGTAAGAGTACAGAGAGTACAGTTAGGTTAGCATATTGTTCCGGGGCTGAGAGCCTTTTTCAAACTCTGATCCATCTTCATCCTTGTAATTAGGTGATCCGTGCTTTCAAAGAAAGTGTTGCTATGAAACACGTTGGCAAATGAAGGCAAATTTGAGGCCTGCTCATTTGAGTGTTGGGCTCATTGTTCCTGGTGGTGTAATTGGTGATCAAGAAGGCAGTAAAACGGCATGGCCATTAAACAGCCCGAGCTGAAATTGAAAGGAGAGCATTTATATGGTGCAAGCTGCTGTGCAGAGGCTGTAACTTTCACCCTTACATGAACCAGAGTTTACGGAAAGGCCTGATGACATGGCTCTTGTTTCACCTCCGGGAGGTGGGGAGAAAAAAAGGGAGGAAAAAAATTAAAACTAAATAGAATTAATGAGCCTTCACACATTGTCCTGTTTCTTTTGTTGTGAAAAAGCTGGGCGAAAATTAAGTTGGATAAGAGAGGGTGGCAAGGAAACACCATTAATATCAGGTTGTAAATTCTACAAAACATTAACTTCATTACATGGCAATTACTGTCTGTAATTGGCAGAACGAAAGATTCCACTTTCTCATCAGTTACTAGTTGTATAGGACTCAGCATTTTTTTTTCTTGGCAAAGGTCACACCACTGATATAAAGAATACCTTAACATGAACTAAAAGTATAACAGGTTCTTTTGTAAATAAGCAAGGATGTAACTACTACTTGCTGCTAAACGTCTCTCTCTGTTATTTCGTACACAAAATATGGCTCACAACTTAGAAAGATAGCAACATCAATGATGTAAACAGGAAAACTTTTATTATTTCATGACTACTTGGTCTTACTTCTTGAACAGAAGAAAAACATGATTTAGAAAAGGATAAGGTTAAGAAGAAACAGTAGTTGCTTTTGAAAATAGTTATCTCAAGAATTTCTTCAAAGTAATTGTCAAGAGTATGGGTGGTAAGAAATGATATGCTGTATGAAGAATTCTATTTTTTTTCAGTTTCTGTTAATATTACACCTTTGCATTGACCTTGTTTTTCATTTATCACTTACCTAGTGCATTTATGAAAATATTCCACACATGCTGTGAATTGAACTGTATCCTGCTTCAGATTTATGTATATAACTTCAGCTGAAGTTCACATCCTTAAGAAACATATTCAATGTCTAGTCGATTTTGTTAGTCAGCTGTAGAGAAAGACATTTAATCTAAATCAGTCTTGAAGTTTTCCAGACGAACTTTTTATTTCAAGAATTACATAACTAAGGAATATTATGAGGGAAGAGATTCCTATTTCACATAGGCATAAAAAAATAAAGTTGCTTTTTTTTTTTCAAAAATGGAAGCAAACAAGAGTCAAAAATCAGAATTTCTGTCACTGAGTTTCAACATTCATCATAAAACACCAAGAAACATAGAGTGAGGAACTCTGTCTAATTTTATTAAAGAAATATTGAACTATATAATGTTTATTTTTTATTAACAGAAAGCATTGAAACACTATAGAGTCAAAACATTTTCATTTCAGTTTTTTGGATAAAAAATGTTCCATCCCTCCTGCATTTCATGGTGAGGTAAAGCATTCTCTGGATTGTAGTTTAGAGCTTCCAGGTTCCCACTGCTTTCTCCCCATCAGGCTGTTTCTCTTTACATACCACATACCATTTCCATCATGGCAGAAGGATCCTACCAAGAAGCTTTGCCTCTGAGGGAAAGGAGCTTAAGGAGGTTGAGTGGTCAACATAACTTCTGTGAGATGCAGATATTCTATATCTGCATCAGGCAGATACAACGCTAATATGAAAACAAAACCAATTTGGTTTGCTCAATACATTGAAATGATAAAAAATTCATATTATACTAATTCATAATAAATTCTTTCATATCAGCAGAATTATATTCCCTGATTAAATATTCAATATTTGTAAGCAAAAGTTTTACATTGAAAGTCAATTTACTTTCCAAGTAAATTCTTTTTTTGATTGTTCTTACTTAGTTTTGCTCATTTTTTTTAATTTGGTGAAAGATTTTTCTAATGTTCTTCATCACATTGTTGTTGGACCATGTTGAAACTGGTTCAAGGAAAGGAAAGCATAAGATCTTCCTGAGTCTAATAGTCTACAGTTTGGAATAGGTGTAAAAAGCACAGATCTTTTTTTTTTTTCCCTAAGAAATATAAAACCCAGTGGTGAAGTGGAAAGATGGATGAGAAATGTCTCAGGAAACTGTCAAGCAAAAAACTGAGGAAAGTAAAATTATTCACTGCTTCAAACTGATACTGCCAATGAGCCTTTGGTTGTCATGTATACATAGGCCAGAATCTTGCCTGTGTTGAATTGCTTTTTAAATTGTGATTGATCAATCAAAAAAAAAGAGAATGGATTGATTCAGATATATTGAGACATCATAAGACTTTGTTGACTGATAAATGTAAGAATAAGCTAAATTGTAATTGGATCACAATGTTCGTTGCTACTACAGCTACACAATGCTTATAGAATTGTACAAGTAACTTTTCTTCATGGAAAACTTGCAAGAACAATATATCAGCCTGGTTTTGTCAATGGTAGTTTCCACAATGTATGTGAAGAAGTGTCTCTGACAGTAGGTCATCAGCTAATTTGATTTTACATCCAGTATCTGCCAAGTCCAGCTCAAGTCCTCAAGTCTTATGCCGTCATTTGAAAGAAGCATGATTCAGTGCAATGTGATGCTCTGACTGAGCTGAACTAGCCTGAGATCTGGAGGCAGTAAAGACAAGACACTGTCACACTCCTCGTGGACTAATTAGCACTGCCTAAAAAGGACACAAATGAATATTCTTCCATAGTGCTGCACTGTTCAGCAAAAATGTAACAGCTCTGCCCAGTGGAGTGATGACATTACCAGGCTCTCCTTAAGTCTGCCCCATCAGACAGTGCTACACCATAGGACCTTCGTGACAGAAGCCAGATCCACTCTCCTTAAAAGAGAATTACTGGAACAAACAGACAAGTACAAACAAGACTGAGAGCGCTTTCATCAGTATCAAAATAGGAACAAATTGATGTACTATAACTGAGAAATAAGTCATTTCCTAGTTACTTTTGGTGGCCATTTTTATGCAAAGGTTATGTTTGAAAGATGGAGTTAGAATACTTGTTGTAGTTGGGCTGTATTTTGTGCAGAGGAGAGGAAGTAAGACGAGGACAGAGATAATACATTTATAAATATTTTCCTCTCTTCTTTATGGTATTATTTCAGTGTAGAAATACATTTAATATGATCTTTTTATCTTGAATATACTCCATAAATGGTATTTCTGTTTTCAAGAAGAGGTAGGGAACAAAATTCAGGTTTTAATAACTTTTAAAATTACAGTAATGGAACAGGAAAAATTCTACACAACACTAATAGTCTCTTTTGTTACTGTTTGAAAAGTAGAACTGAAGGCAAATCCACTAGAAATTCTTTAAATAATTTCTGTCATAACAGAAGGCAAAGAGTTTTAAAAAAAGAGGAAGTTCTAAAATTATCTAAAATCTGGATGTTCACAATCTAGAAGATGTAAAGAAAGACAGGTTTATTAATATCTTGGTCTTCCATGTCACAGACTTTTCTTCCCAGCTGAATCAAGAGATCCATCCAGAAGTGCATGCCTGTATTTGGTGCAATTGCTCTTCACAACACGTATAGTTCCAGTGGAACTGTCAAAGGTGCTTGGCATACCTCAAGAATTAAGTGACTCTTTCATTTTTTGAGCATGATGATGCTGATTATCATCAGCAGTCTTAAACTACTTCAGTAGCCTGTACCCTGTCTACTTACATGGAAGAAAAAATCTGTCTGTTTTCAATCTTGTTCAGTCTTTGGCTTCTTTTCACCAGCTAAGTTCTGACAATCCCTAAGTGCCAAAGAGTAAACTCAAGTTACAACCTCAGTGTTGTCCTGTGCATCCCTATGCATTTTGAGAGATGGTGATTTTAATTTGAATTCTGTGACTGTACAGAAGCATAGTTGAAACTAGTATAGCTTTTCAGCTGTGAAGTGCAAAGGTTTTCTGTCTCTTAAGCATGTGAGATACTGTTTTTCACAAGGAACCCATACTTTGAATCAGAATTTCTTCAAGTAACTATGCAATGCATCTTTGTCATAATGACAAAGCTTTGTTGATAATTTGTCAAAATATATTTGTGAAGTATGGTGTAAATACAGAAAACCTAGACTTAAAAAATGCAGCACTACCTCATATTGAGAAGAAAATCACAGAATTATAAGCGTGTTTAAGGCTATCCAGTCAATTTAAGGGACACCACAGAGATGTGGGACATGTAGTTTCAGTGGACAGCTCAACTCAAAAGTAATATCTCAGCTACATTTTTTTTTTTTATGTGGGTACCACTAGTATTTTCTGATGAGGTTAGAATTGAGTGACACTTAAAAGAAATCAGTGATTGAAAAGGTTTGGGTTTCTCTTTAGAGTTCTGAAGAGTAATAAGATTCACGCCAGTCCTGCGAGTTGCATTTTTCTTTCTCTAGCTGGATGTGGGATTTATTCCAGGTAGAGAGGCCCAGGGAGTGATATGGCAATCCATCTTAGTATAATTATGTGAGCACTGCCACATGAGATCTGATGCCCTCAGGACAGAGCATGCTTCCAACTGCTTTGTAAAATTATCTTAAATACTTCATCAGGGCAGTTCACATACCAGTTCCATAAGTGCTCCTTTCTAAAGCTTCATGGGGATGTAGGCGGGGGAATTAGTCCCCACTAAGCTCATTTTTGGCACATTGAAATAGTTGTGTTCGTATGATACATCTCATAGGATATATTACATGATGAGACAGGAGTGTAAAGTATAGAGTTTTTGGAAGTGTCATAACTTTGCAGCAGATTAACCATTTCCTACTGTTCACACGGAAACATCTTTCCTTACTGAGTCCTACTGTATCCAGCATAG
The DNA here is from genome assembly GCF_025592945.1 of Manacus candei. Lineage (NCBI taxonomy): Eukaryota > Metazoa > Chordata > Aves > Passeriformes > Pipridae > Manacus > Manacus candei. The sequence continues at coordinate 5,716,919 of NW_026138136.1, forward strand.
GCCTCCAATTTCCATCCCTTTCTGCTTTTCATCTCTTAAGCCTATTTACATTTTTCCTCTGAAGTCATATTAGCTGTATGTCACATTCATACATAAATAGCTGAATTGATTCTGCATTTGCACTCATGTTTTGAGCTCAGTCTGAGTTTGAGTACTGCTGTACCTGGAGTGTGCCTTTTTTCAAGGATTTTTTCTTTTAAGACACCCAAATAGAATATGTACTCATCATAAACACTAAAGGACTCTAGAGGAATTGACTTGCTTGAGACCATTTTAGAATTTTTTACAAATTTCATTTCAGTCAGTTGAGTGGGCACCAATGGAAAACTCATGGCTACTCAGTGAATGAGTGAAACTTGCATGTGCTTTGTCTGCATGGTTTATACCAATAAATATTATACATTCTAGACCTTCAGGGGTTTAATAATACATTTTTATAGATTTTTTTGCTAAAATTCATTACAACTTTGAATGAAAATGTAATATTAAGTATGTTTCCTTGAGAATTTTAAAAAATCATTCTGAAACATGGAATATTTTTCTGTTACATGATGTAGTGATTCCTGGAAGGAAAGATAATGGCAAGTCTGCCAATTAAAGGAGTGATATACCAGACTGATGATGCTCAGAGCGCTTCATCTGCACTAAGTTTCTTCCCTCTCTGCGCTTATTATGATCAGAGTGTATATTCCCATTGATTATTTTCTCATTCACAAACCATCTTGACCATTATCTAGATCTTTGCAATTACACCAACAGTGGCTCCAAAGCAAACACTTGCTAATTACTTCACTAGGTGGGAACCTAAAATCTGCTCAGTATTTCATAGCTTTCCTACTGGACTTCCACAGAATTTATGAGAGCATGGGATAACTCTCAGCTGGAATATGGAACTGGAGACAGAGAGAACCATAATTGTCAGAGCCACTGTAATTAATTCACCTGCCAAGAGAACAAGGAACAAAACCGTTCACAAGAGCTTTGAGAAAGACCAGGCTGCACCTCATCCACCACGTCAAACCTTTATTTAACAGAACATTCATGACATGTAGCCAAATGTTACCACAATTACCTGAACAATTACTCTCTGATAACCTGCCTGTCCCTGCATGTCTCAGTGTTGCAAATTCTCTTCTATTCATTGCAGGGTCCTCACTGAAGTTTGGTAGATCTTGTATTGAGCTTCTTTCATTATAGTCCTTATCATTCAACTGTTTCCATGCAGTCATTTCCTTTAACCACCTCCTTGCTTGACTACCAAGCTCATTTTCTAGGATTCCAAACTTTGGTCACACATAAGCTGTGCCATTCTCACTGCAAAACCCAAAATATAACAAAGAAAATGTTATTATTTATTAACTTGTCTCCAGTCATAAGCAACACCTTTGCTGGTGCCCTGTTTTACAGTTGTGCAACCATTTTGCAACCTCTTCCAGCAGAAGAGATCCAGCAGCTGAGACAGCTTTCCCTGCCGTTAAGGCTGAGGTTCAGGGCTACCGGAGGGCCGGATGTGCTGAGCTATTGTTTTATGCAAAATATATAACTGTTGAAAGCTGTTGGATTACTTCATTGACTTGAAAGCAACAAAGCTTCATTGTATATTTCTCAGTCTTTGCTTGCAAGTTTTCCCTTCTGCCTCAACACTAATGCTTCTTCTAGTCCCTCCAGCCTCTTCCTTAGTTCACAAGCCACAAACGTTCATAACCCTGCACTCCCTTCCCTCTTTTTCTCAAGGGCCTTTGTTCAAAAGTGAAACGTGATGAAAAAACAATACTAGCAAAGAGTTCCTCTCTTTGCATTTTAAAACATTGTTTCTTCTGACTTTTATTTATTTTTTTTTAAATAAGAATTTAAGGAAGAGAGAGGACGCATTTGTTTTGAGTCTTCTGAAATGGTAATACTTCTCAATTTTATGTTCTTTAGTAAATCTATGCTTCAATTCCTTGACTGGCTACAAAAGTAAGAAAAAGATGAGAATTTAAGATATAAAGACACTCAAATACTGTCAAGAAGGTCACCAATATCCTGAAATAGGATTTACAGTAAATAAGAAAACAAAATACTACCCTCCCCTTTATTTCTCCATCTTTCCTTATAAGTCAGTTTTCTAAATATTACTGTTACCTTTATTAAAGCCAGAATTTTCATACTAATCTCAAATATGTGTTTTAGAATATAATACTTTATGGTAACTGTTTATGATTTCCCTTGCAAAAATCTCTGGAAACACCATGTCTACTAATGAAAGCAGATGCTGATAAAAAGTTTGATTTTGATGAGTAAATAACAATGAAAATGAGGTCTTTGTCTTGATAATAAAAAAGTTGTGTTTGAGAAATCATTTACTCTAATCATAAATTTATGAGAATGATCTCTTTATTATTTCTTCTATTTGAAATCAATAAACTCCTTATCATTTGTTTTGTATCATCATTGGATAAACCTTCTAATTATACCATAGACAGAGAAAAATAAATCTCTGACTCTCTTACAGTTAAGTAAACAGGCATGAAGTAGTGTAGTCTATTTAACAAACTTGTTTTGAACCAGAGGGTCATCCATGTGTCTTTGTAATACATATCCAATCTAGCATAATTTCTTTTCTAGACTAAGTGGCCTAGATAGTAATGCATGTGATTAAAGTTCTTGTCATTTTAATGAGGAAAACATACTTCCTTTACTGTATAAGTCATAGGCCAGAAAGTTGCATGTTCATATTCCCACATTGTGAGTTCATATTACACAATATACTGACTGTCACAAATGAAGACGTGATAATTATGGTTTTAAGGAAGCATAAATCCACCCTTTCTGTAGCACAAACAAGTAATTAAAAACCTTGTAATTGGTTGTTGTATGAACAGATTTTACAATTATGACATTTACCAGCCATTTCATGTGCCTCTTTCAAAATCCAGATTTACTTTTTTGAGTTTACTCAGTCACTTGAAACCACATCAGTGAAATTTTCTGCTTTTACCACTCCACATCCTTACATATCTCTAAAGTTTTCAAATTTTTTTAAGAAAAAAATGGGGTTTTTTCCCTTATAAAGCATTGCACATACTAAAGCCGACATCCCCAGAAAGTGAGGTTTGAAAAATATATTTAAAATTAGTTTACCTCAAAAGGAAAAATATTGAAATACTTAATATAGGCATTTTTATAAAACACACAGTCAAAGTATGGTACTGCTATATTAAAAATTAAAGTGAGGAAACCCTATGAAATTTAAAAATACTCCATTTTCAGTGTGTATGGAGGAAAAATTGGTGTATGGTCTATCTCCCATGCACACAGGGAAAAAAATCTATCAAATGAATATGCTCAGGCTTTTTGATTACAAGACTCTGCATGTAAAAAGAGGAAAAATTTCATCACATCTCAAACATCAAATAACATTTTCTACTGAAACATCAAGTCAAGAAGAGAGTAGTAGTATCAAGTATTTTCTTCCTGTCAATAATATATTTTGATTAAAACAACAGCAAATATTTGGAGATATATTGGTACATTTGATATACCATAGTTTATTCTAATCTGATCAAAATATCACATAAAATAATTATATTTTACAATTTCTTTTGAAATATCTAGAAATATGATAGAAACTAGTAAATCTAAGAGAAGAACAAAACCATACATACCTGTATAAACTATGTATACCTATAGAAGTACACCATTTAAACCTATATAATAGAATGGTTGTCTTAGCTTTACCTGTGTCACTATTTTTTTTTGCGTATACACATTTCCTGCGGAATATAGATTATCATCCTGTGTTACTAAGCAGTTTTAATAATTTTCATAAAAACAAAGCAAGGTGGGCAAAGAAAAAACAAACAAACAACCCTCCTGCCCCCAAACAAAAGTAACCAGAATTTTTATTCCTGCCACAAAGTGGAGTTTACTCCCCAAAATTATCACGTCAGACAAATAATCCAAGAGCCTTGTCCACAGACAAAAACTTCCTCCCTTAGCTCAATGCTCCCTACCTCTGTTTCTTCGTAGTGTATTAGCAGGGAAGAGATGGCCTTTGCTTTGACTACAGTACCCCGTTAGTAGAGAAGCTGGTGTTTATCATCATATATTTTGAAGAAATTTATTCTGTTTCCATAAAAGATTTCCTTTACTGTATGAAAGCAGCATATCTGCTTGGTGACTGCTTAGACAGTAGTCTCATGGTCCTTAAAGGTGTCCAATAAACTGCGAAGTCTGCTGGATCTGCTGTGTTTTTAGGATAAAATCTATCTGATTGGCTGCAATTTCATATTTTTTCAGTAAAAAAAAAGACATTAAGATTAAATATAGGAAATTTTAAAATGCTGCAGTCCAACAGACTATGTAGTCCATTCTTGCTTTAGAGCACAATCGAGATTATGAAGAGATTATGAGTTGCCTAGGAAATGAAAGCCTAATGAAGTACTTCAGGAGACCCAGGAGGTATCTGGATGCAATATTTGTAAAAATTCATTGTACTTAAAATTTACTGGGAGGTATTTATGTTTTCTAAGCAAACTGTCCTAACAGGTTTAGGGATCCAGTGTTGTACATAGATTTTCGAACAGTAAAAGCTGTGAGAAGAAATGAAGGTGTTCTTTCATTTGCCAAATTACTTCAAGGTCAGAATGTAAAACAAAAATTAAAAGAGCCCTCTACAACTAAGGCATGTGTAAAGAGGAAACAGGACACTGGTAACACTAAGTATTGCTAATGGAAGAGGGGAATGCAATCTGTGAATACATTGCTCTATTCATACTAAGATGCTTTTATATGTTATTAACAGAAAAGTGATGAACCCACAAGTTCTTCAACAATATTTTGACACCCTGAGCTTGCACGCCAAAATCTTCTTACTCTCTGTAAGACAAAATTGCAAGACATATCTAGAAGACATTAGAAATGAGAATCTCACAGCCAGGACATGGTAGTGTTTCTTCACGCAGTCTTTCCCCCTGAGCTTGGGGTCAGGCCAGGCATTTTTCTGGGTTGCAAGGTGACCAAGATAGTGCAGCACTTACTGACCACTTTTGGCTTGAACACCTTACAATTGGTAGTTGAGTCCCTGAGCCAGTATGTGATGCATTCCCAGCACAACAGCTGCATTGGAACTGCTCAGATGATGCAAGTTGGCCAGTGCTGGCGTGCAGTAAGTGGGATAACCCAGAAAACACACTGTGAAGGCTAGCTCAAATACTATGTCTGTGTTGCTGCATTCCCTGCAGACAGTCACTTGTCTGGCAAAGAAACAAGGTTACAGATATAGAGAAGCCTCTCTAAGTGCTTAAGCTCCAGTTTATGTTATGAACAGCAGCGCCACGTAATTCAGAACTGTCCCTGACTGTGTCAAAATGTCACCAGTTTCCTAGCATATGAGGCCACAGTGCTGGCATTAGAAATAACATGTTTTTCTTTTGGCCTGAGGGGGAATTGAAATGCCTCTCTAAATAGACCTCACTTCTTGCCATAAACGCTATAGGACATGAGGATTAAAGGTTTTGACTGAAGGCAGCATTCTTTGTAGAATTAAAAAAGAGAAATAAAAAAAAAAGGAAAAAGAACAGCATTGATTTATAAGACCAGAGTTGTGTTCTGTGTTATCCATTGCAGAATGTTTAGCAGTTATGCAGGTTCAGCAGCACAGCAAATACCAATGAAGAAAAGAAAATTGTATATGTATTTAAAAATGTACATATGAAATGTATATATATATCTATAATATGTATATATACATACATGCTTATGTATGTGGGTATATACTTCCATGTCATTGACTAAAATACAGTGTGTCTATATATACATGTGCACACACATTTAGCCATCATTCTGCACTTTTTCTCTTGCTCATGAGTAACTTTATTATATAGTTTAGATATAGAAACAAAAGATTAATTAGAAAGTATCTCTTTTTAAAAATATTTTTATGAATTCCCTGATTTTATCCAAAGACAGGGTGAAATTGAGAACAAAAACACTTTTAAAAAAATCAAGAGTTTTTTTGTTATTACATACAGGGTGCCACAAAATGCTGTTGTTCAGAGAGCCAAGATTGAAATACTTATCCTGTTTGCATAAGCCAACAAGCCAACTTAATTTTTGAAGTATATTGTGCTTTTGCACTTGTAAGTACAAAATATTGAGCTACATGATACATTTATGAAAAGTTTATTCAGACATAATAGAGATATACCTTCCACGTAATGATCTGTTAACCTCCTTGGAGAACCACCCTCCCCAGTTCCACATTAACAGCCTAGCGATTTGCTTAGAGACGTCCTTACGCTGGTGAAGTACAAAAGGTTGACCAGTTACCTTTTCTGTTCTCAGCCTATGAAAAGACTAATAGTTTCAAGCAGAAGCAATATTTCATATCCCTGCTTCCCTGTTGCTCTTATTTAAGAAGAAGTCTGTGAACATTTTAAGTGATCCATCCTAGTACAGTGAACAGCATGTCCTAAATACTTAATGTTCCTTTAGAAACACAAGTAAGGATGATTGGTGGGCTGCAGGTTCCCTGCAGGCCAGGAGCCAGGACTTCTGGGGGCTTTCCCAGGTCCGTCAGGCCAGAGCTCACCTCTCCAGCTCAGATAGGAGCAGGGCAGCAGTTGGAGCATTGAAGCAGCCCCTGCCCCAGCCTTCAGCCACTTCCCTGGGAAAAATGGTTCCATTACTGCCTAGAGTTGCAGTGTTTGAAACACACAACAAAACCTTGCAGTTTTCTGGCATTCTTTTTTTTCTAGCCAGGCTGAAGCCACAAATACATTAACATACTTACAAAATTAATGATACTTTTTTGAACTTAGTTTGACTGAGGGTTAAACCATAGTTTAGATTGACTCCAGTAATTTCTGATTTGATGTCTTCATTTTTCATTAATGAAAGCAATATCAAACCTGTTCCTTTTAATTTACATCTACTCGTTTGTTAGGCAACATGACAACAGGAGTTTTGTAAACATGGACTTCATGTCAGTATCTCATTTAAAGGTGGTTTCACCTTTAAAATAGAAAGAGAAATTCTTCAGCTGTAGATAAATATTGTTCATTGCCCCCCAAAACCCATGACAACAATTCAAATGAATACAGTAAAAAAAAAAAAATGCCATGGCACTTGGACATGAGCATCAAGCATTTGTGAAGCTGATACTGGAAGTAAGGAGCATGAAGAAAGTAAGTCATGGGCTTTAGATCACTGATTTATCTTTTCCTGAGGCAAGACATTCAGAAAGAAAAAAAAAGTAAAAACAACTTAGACATCCAAATCTATCACTTACCTGTATGAATGTTGTGATTTCCAAAGTTCTGGTTATTCTCAGGTCCCGCTGACTTCACTGTCAATATGGACAAGTCAGAACCTTTGTAAAAAGGCAGGTCACATATTTAAGAACTAAAGAGTGATTGCAGACATTCAAGATTAAAAACACTTTCTTTAAGCATTGTTCTTCAGATTAGATATTTCTATAATACAGATGATAACACAAAGAGACAGTTGTGAGGGCTTTTTAAACTGTGCAAAAGTAAAGCATTAGGCATAAGAATGCTACTCATTATCGGGGAAAAGAAATTTAGAAAAAGAGAAGGGTTTGGAGTTTGGAAACTCTAATAACAGTCAATCTGCTGTGCCTAATACTACTTAACCACAAACTTGATAAAAATAGAAATATACAGTTGCTTTTAGAAAGCTAACAAATATTTCCTGATGTGCACACACTATGAGTCTTGTTAATCACATCCTGATCCATTGCATGCTGTTACATACAGTAACTGGATTATGCAAGGAAAAAAAGACAAAGTAAAAAATCCCATCCCACCCACTCTATCTTTCTACCTTTTTTTCTCCTTTTTTTTTTTTTTCCTCCCTGAGTGTTACATTGAAACAAACCATAAACAGCAGTGGGACATCTAACTGACACAAACTTTTATAACAATATTCTGTTTTATGTGTTTATGTTTACTGTTAATAAAATCAAAGCAGCTTCTTTATAATTGTTTGTTTTGCTTGTGCAATCAGTAAAAGGGGCCAAAAACGTAACTTCTTTCACATGTACTTTCCTGATGCTTTTTCTGAAATCATGTGTGGTATGATCGGGCTAAATCAAAGTAAATAGAAAACCTGCTTTAATTACTGTCTCTGAAATATAATTGGTACCCTTATCAGTGCCACAGAAGGTCTCTTCTGTTTGTGGTCTCTCAGTCCCCCACTTTAGTTAGAGAATAGCTAAACAGCATAGCTTCTTTTGCATTGCCATTATTTGCTGCACATGAGAAGCTTCTAACGAGCACCCCAGTTCACTTACAGGTAATTAGCTTATGTGAGGTAGCAGTAACTAATTAATAGAAATAGCCAAGAATTCTTCAAAATCAATAACAGATTCCCTAAATTTATGTAGGAAGTGAAGTATAACATAATTAGCAGTCTATTAGCACCCTCCTTATGCCTAAATCCAACTCTTAATTTCATGTTTACATTCAAAAATAAATATAATTTCTTAGAAGCAAATCAATCCATAGTAAAACAGATTTCCCATAAGCAGATATTCTGTAATGCATATCTCAGTGCAAGTCATTGACACCACTCACAGCTTGAAGGCCACAGAGTAGCACCGTTCACAATGTGTGTCAACCCTCTCACTTCACAGCTGTTCCGATTCCTGCTGCTGCCAGCACAGCTGGCTGGAATAAGGATTGGATTGTGGAAGTTACTTAAAGTTCTCTGCGCTGAACAGAAGCAGGAACAGGTGAGGCTTTACTTTGGGTATTTTAAAATGTAGTCTTCCTTAATCTGGACAAGTTAGCAAGGAATGTTCCTTTGGAGCTCTGGAGTTCTCACACCCTTGTGGCACCTGAAATATTCCCCCCCCAAGCAGCACCTATTTGCCTGTGCTATAGTGAGGGCAGCTTAAAGCTTTGAATTCCTAGGACCAAATTAGCAGTTTTTCAGCACTTTTTATAAGACAAATGCAACTTTTGCAGATTTTATTTAGCAAACACAATCATGTAATGATTGGGAAGAAAAAAGCACAGTCACTCTCAACAGAAAGGATTCCAGTGCATCTCAATTCACAGCTGTGCTTCTATTGATTTGCCATAGAAAAAGTGGAACTGTGTCCTGGAAAGCAACAATCCTGAACTAGAGCTAGGAGTTGCAGTGTAGATGTCACTCACTAGGAGTTTCAGTGTAGGTGTCACTCAATGTGGACTCCGATGTACTGTTGGGGAAAAAAGGGTTAATGTTGTTATAGGCCATGTGAAGGGGTTAAGAGCAAGTAGAATAAGAAATTGTTTGCATCTGACACTGCTTAAACTCCCTATTAAAATCCTGCATATAATACTGAAGTGGCTATTTTTAAAAAAGTGTTGAAATTAGATAAGACTCGGAAAATACTTTTAAAAATAATTTTATTGCTAATGAAAGAGAAGGTTGAGAGGTGACGATTACAATGAAGAGAAATGAAGAGAAACAAGGAACAGGTACAAATGAGCTCTTTATTCTGGTGGTGAAAAGCATAACAAAAATCAATGGCTTGCATGGAAACAAGACAAACTCTTTATCTTTGCAGGTCTTTGGGTCACTATGGAATGTCCTTTTATGAAGCAGCATGAACTATTGGTCTTGGCAAGGACTACAGGCTGTGCTCAAATGGTTGTTACAGGACTAAGCTAATAACTTCTCTCTTCTGAGAACTTAAGTGTAGCAAAACCTCTTACCATTTGGTTTGTAGTCTCCCTGACTCTCAGATATGAGACAAGTAAGTGGGTTATTCGTGAGATGTTTTGTCTGTAGTTAGTTCATAAAACCAAACCATCTGTCAGCACAAGGGGATTTGTGTATGTGACTATCCCTGTCAGAACTTCTGCTTCTTGAACAAAAGGATGTTGACAGAGAATAGCTTCATACAGGTACCACAATCACTACATTCTTGCAATAACAGAACTGTATTTTATTACTCTTCTTCGATAAGTTTGTAACAAATATAAGCCTTCATTGAATTTTTGCAAGATAGAGATTTCTGCACCTTGAAAGTACATTTTTTCTACTTCTAATTTTTCCTTTCTTTCTTCTCTTTTCTTCACCTGATTTCCTGCACTCACACATAGGTAGAGCAACCCTCCAGCTGTCATGGCCGATAAAATATTTCAGGAAACCAAATGAGGTTAGTGCTCTCTCTATGGAACAATGTGGTGATCAGACATGATCCTCAGTTTCTAAGCAGCTTCCTTCAGATTAACCACAAATGAGATAATTGTCTAGGTAACATGGAGAGACTGAGATGTCTGAAACTGTTGGTTTTTCTAATCTCTTCTCTGAAAAATATTTATAGGGAATTTTTCATCTGTTTGAAACTCATGGCTCCTGGATGTTATTTCTCCTTTTGGCCATGGATTCTTCTTAGCTGTCTTATTGAATTAATTTCCTTCTTGCAGGTGGAGAAACATGGACAACAGGGAAGTTGTGGAGATTTGCTTTAGAATTTCTGTGCAGCTCCAGGAATAAGGTTGTCTGAGAAACACAAGGGACTAAAGTGAGTGATTGTTGGAGAAAAACTCTTTGCGGAATCTGGTGTTAGTCAAGGCATCAGGTTGCAGGATGCTTGGAGTACAGACTTCTTGATTGTGAGTACAGAATCACAGAATTGAGAAATTAAGTAGGAAGGGACCTCTGGAGATCATCTGGTTCAACATTCTGCTCCAAGGCAGAGACAACATAGATCATGTTGCTCAGATGTTCACAGGAAAGGTCTAAGTGCATATGTAAACCTCCTTTTTAGAATAAGAGCTAAAGACTTTTTCCCTTCTGACTCTTTCATTACTCTATGGGCCACATAGTTCTTCAACTGTTAACTGGAAAGATTAGATTTGTCTTTAAGCTGCTGGAGCTCAGAAATTTACTGGATAGTTGTTATTGGAGCTACAATCTGTACCGGTGACCTCCTGATCTATAACAAGTCCTCATTCTTTGCACCCAGGCTGGAAATTCCCAGTAAATTGTCTCCTGCTATATCTTAGATTTAAATAACCAAAAAAGACTAGAACATACTGATGGATCTCAGAACATGGGCTTCCTTCACCCAGGTGAGAGTGGTTTTGGCTCATCACTAGGTACAAATTAACCGCCAGTGGGTGAATGGGCTTTTAAGAGTGTATGAACATGAGACTGGCAGCACCATGGGTACAGACAGAACAGTATTCTTTCTGCAAATGGTGGAGTGGGGGAAAGGAACAGGACATGCCTAGAGAGATCCTTCTCTTGGTATCCTCCATCTGACCTTATAATCAGATGGGTAAAGACTTTTTGAATCAGAGGTTTCATGCAGACTCTCAATTGCCACAGAGAGTGTATCATCTGTGAATTTGTGTCTTTGAACTTATTTTCACTTCAAGATGATTTGAGATGAGGTGTTTCACAGTTTTACTGTGATGAGTGTGCAAAATCAATTCTTACATTTGTCACTAGCTGTGGGATAATTTTTTTCACATGTTCTGTGCATTCTACATTGAAAGATAGTTCTTCTTATCCATTTTTCAGTCTTATATAGGTGTACATGTATCTTTCCAAACTGAAGAATCATAGTGTATTCAGGCTGTCAGGCTTTAGAAGCTACTTTATACCCTGGTCATTCCTGCTTCCCTGCTCTTTTACAAGCAGTCCCATCCTATGCTATTTCATCAGTTTGGATGTGGCCCATCATAACAGAATTTTGCCTGGCAATGATGGAAAATTTTTTGCAAATAAATCTTTGGTATAATGATGGTATTAGCTATGGAACTGATCTCCTTCCCCAATCTCGTTTCCTGTCTTCCTGTGAAGGAATCATGAGCGTGCTTAAAGCAATCAGAGAGAGACAGGTAGGAACTCCCTTTCTTATGCTAAATATGTGTTCTGTGTTCTCAGCTGCTAGCCTGGGTTGCTCTTACTTGTCAGTAAGTGCTTCCTTTCATGTCTTCATTTAATATTTTGGTGTCATTAACTTCAACTAGCAGGATGTCCCTGAGCCATGCTGCTTCCTAGTCTGTCTTAATAGGGAGAGAGGATTGCCCTGATTGCTAGCAAGGAGGGAGCAAGACAAGCATGAAGAAAAAGGTATTTGCTCTTGGGTTGATAGATAGGGGAACAATAGAGCTATAGGAGATTTATGAGACCAGAAAACAGATCAATTCGAAGGAATCAGAAACACATAATTGTGCTGGTGAACTAGCTCAAGCGAGAACGTAATGGTCCCCCAAATGCTAGAGGGGACCAAGTATCATGGGTCCCCCAAGAAAATGTTCCAGACTGAGTAGGGAAAAACCCTGCTGGCTATCAGGAAGACTGCCTAGACTCTACAGGGGAAGCACCTTGAGTCTCATCTACCCATCTGAGCCCTTTCACTGAGTGAAAGTGCTACCAGAAGAGTCATAACCTGTTTCTAGCTAATCCTTCCTCATTCCTTGATTTCGATGTGCTGACTCAGCCCATAGGATCCTCCTACTCCATTCTTTCGAATACCGAGGCTGATAATAAATAGTTGCTGACAAGGATCATACCAGCTATTCCTCTCTCAAGGAGCTCATTGTTATGGGATCCTGGGAATGCCAAAAAGCATTGCTAGGTTCAAAAAAGACAAATTCAGTGGAAAAAAAAAAAAGGCCAATCAATCAACCACAAACATCCCCCCCCCCAAAAAAAAAACAAACACCAAAAACCATCAGAAGAATGAGAGAGAAAAATATTACTTCTTATGATTTATTTCTAATACTTTTTTGACACCTAAGAATGAGTTACAGTCTGGAATCAAGCTCAGAATGATTTGAGAAGAAGCAGTCGCTATAACCTATTATAGATTTTATTATATGAAATATATTTATTATAATGAGCAGACAACAGTGAATAAGATCTTAAAATACAAAGATGGCCCCAGGAGAAAAAAAGGGGAGCTCATTTTTAAATACTTGGAATAGATAAAATAACTTTAATTTTGTAATGATGATGCTTTACAAACTTAATATTTCTTATTAGTAACACAACAGTAATACTACTGAAAAAAATAAAAGGCTAATCTAATTTTAAAAGGTATCTTTTCTCATACCTTTTTTGAAAGAAATAATTCAGGAAGAGTTTATTTAAATTCCTGGAATTCTCCAGAGTAATGCTTTTGCTCAGAATGATCTGTAGAAATTGAACAGTTAAAACAGAATACCTGCTCTGAGAAGTAAATTACCTTAAAATTATGTGAAAAGAAAGGGGAAATGGAAGAAAATTATTTATAATCAGAAAGAAGGAGAATGGAGTCCTACTAGGAAAAAATAGTATGTAAGGATGGAACTATACATTATGTCACAATGTATAAAAATAATAAGTGGATTTCTTTTATTTTTTCCTTGGAAACCTATTTCAGTACTTTTTTTTATGTTTAAAATTCTTTGACTGGTGTGTCTACTTTTTTTTTTCTATTTTTTTCCCAAGGCATCTACTCAACAGTCTCTAGGAGACACCAGTCAAATACCTAGCTAGGCTTTTGCATGGTAGTTAGTCTATTAACTTGACAGCAGATTCCAAAGCACCAAAGAAACAGACTTAAAACCTAGATATTTCAAGACATTCTAAGAGTGGATTTTATGATTTTGTTTCCACATGAAATTTGTTCATGAGTACTGCATACTGTATTTGCTAGCTTTCACGGGCATTACTGAAAATTATTAATTTCACGTCAGCTGTTTCAGCCTCGATTTTTCACAGATATTTTGCCACTTAACTACTGCCTATAATCCTCCCCTTTCCAGACAGAAATAAAGTAATTGCAGGCTAAGTTTCCCTCAGTGGGCTGCAGACATGAAACTCCCAATACATGTTCTGTGCTAACAGGAAAATTGCCCCCTTAGTACTGTGAATAATTTTAACTTTAATTTTGACATTGCTTCTTTATTTATCATAATATTTGCACATATTTTTAAAGTAAGCTTGAACATTTGATTCCATCTTTTCTTTTCTGAATAACAACAGAGCCTTTAGAAAAGTAACACTATATTGTAAGAAAAAGGATCAGTAAGAGTTCACAAGGGCTCCATTATCAGGAGACACTTGCACAAGCCATTTTCGTGAGGTGGAAATCTGAATGCATTTTGCCACCTGAGAATTGTGGGTTACTATGCATACACTTAGAGTATTTTCATTATTTTTATGAAAATAGCTGGTTTTAAGATTTTGAATGGGAATAACGAAAAAAAAGGAGCATTCTTGCTTAGAAGAAAATTTTATTTAACATGAAAACCACTGAAAATAAAATTAACTTGGTATGGTTAACCACTGGCTTGTCAGTGCATCTGTCATGAAGGCAGGTGTCCCGCACCTGAATCATGATACATAGGGAGTTCAGATTAGGTTTCCCAGCTCCTGTGCTACCTCTAGCTACTGGTTTGTCACAAAAGTTCCTCTGATAAACTAAGTCAGACCAAGGTATGGGATTGAGCACTGGCATGCCATCATCTGCGATGTTTACCTTTAAACTTGCTCTGGTATGAGTTTGACCAGGTCAGCTGATACTCTTCCAGATAGTCCCCAAGGCAGGGAGCAGCTTATGCTGAGGAGAGTTTTTATCAAGAAGCTGAGATGCAACCACCCCGTTTGCGGGACAGAAATGGTGTGTACAGCTCAGTGGAGGAAAGCTAGCCATGACACCTGGTTCCAAGACCTGAGGAGGCAGCCACAGGCTCCAGAGCTGGGCTGTCTCCTGACAGCCAGTGCCGATATCTCCTTCAAAGAGTCACCCACTAATTTTTTTTTTTTTAAATCTGTCTGAGGTGGCAGTTATCATTTTTAAACCATCGTGTTGTTTTGCTCATTGGTACTTATCCAGAACGCGGGAGATTTGGGTTCAATAACCTCATCAGCTCAGCCTCAGGGTATCCAAAACCAATAACTCTTTAATATAAAAATACAGAGGGTGTTCTTGAAGCAAGGAGTGGAATCCAGGCCTGCCCGCTCCCGGATGAGTGCTGTAGGCACTAGGCCACAGTGTCATGTTCCCTCTTGCACTCCCTCTTACATCTTCCTTGGATATATTGCATTCTTTCCTCTGCAGACATAAGGTTTCAACAACAGCAGCCTCCTCCTTTCTAAACTGTGTGGCTTGTGGTTAATTCAGTCTTCTGAGAGAGGGGAGCTGTGACTTTTGATCTTTTCAGATGGAGAATATTGACTGAGTCTCAAATGCTCCAGCGTCTAGGGAATTTGTAAGAAAGGAGGTAACGATAGAGCCATTACCCTTCTTTAAGAAGAGGGCATGTGCTATCACACTTTGCTTGGGACCCAGCAAAGTCACTGCACGCTTCCCTCCTGGCACAGACAACTGCTACTTTCTGAGTGTCTGTCAGATCATGGCTCCATGCACATGCCTCTTTCTCAGATGGGGCACTTTCTGGATGCTGCTCCCAGGGAACTTTCCAGTCAGGCAGAGAGACAGCCAGTTAGCATCACTGATGGCTGAAAGGTGGATATGAATTTCTGAGGTTAAGGTTTGGATCTGTGCCGCATCTGCCCAGACTTTGCCAGGAGACTTATGACCTTCTGGGGGATTATAGCCCTTCCTCTTTAGGACGTGGAGAAACACCTTCACATCCTGGCAAGTTATTCCTGTTGCGGTTGCTGACAGTTTTATAAATTTGCCTTTTTCTGCTTTTGATGTTTTTCCTGTCCTTAGGTTGTGTTCTCATTAAGTCTTTCTCTGTTTAACCAAAGAACCTTCTAATATCAGATATCCTCTCCTCATACGGATGTTTGTTAATTCTATTCTGAAGTCTGTTCTATTTAAACAGATTCTGATCTGTAAGTGTCTCACTGTAAGACATATTTCAAGGCCTGTGAATCCACCTCACAGTGATTTTAACACAGTCAGCTGTGTTAGATTGTGATTCCTTCTCAGATTTCTAGATTTGTTTTATACAGTCAGGAGACGGGGATGTCATAGTAGGAAATATCAGGCAAGCCTGGGATTTCTTTGTATTTATTCTGTGAAACAAAGCCTTTGGGATTTCAGATAAAAATTAACAGAATTCTGCTATCTGATGGGTTTTCAGGGCTTAACATGAAATTAGTAAGTAACAATTCAGTAGGTGAAGGGGACTAGAGAGAAAATGTTTTTCTCACAGAAAATATCATTTAATTGGTCACAGTTAGCTAAGTGCGCTGGCATTGAATGGGAACTGAAAGTGGATTGACCTCTTGCCCAACCAATTTTCCCTCTGGAGAACGACTTAAAGACAATGTTGATGAGGTGCAGAAAGATTACGCTTATGTTATCTGTGACAACAAGGTCTTTCAGTGTAGCTTGTCACAATACATTTGCAGTAGAAACCTATGTATTCTCAATAAACCCTAAAATTTCGAGACTTCCTTGTGTGTGCTAAAGTATGTAATTTAATACCTAACGTGAATTTTTAAATATATTCTGTATATATAATACCTTCTGAGTGTATATTTAAATAGGTTTTCCCACTTCAATTATTATACTTGAAAATGATAAATACTTTACATTAGTTTCTGTGTTTTATTTAGGAACAATTCATACATGAAAAAATATATTTCTGTCTTGAATTTCGGTATACTTTCTATGATGACATCAACCATCAGCCTGGTAATGATGATTTTGACCATGCTTATTGGAACACCAAGCCACATTCCAGTAAGAGACAGGAATATGACTCTGCTTTCTACTTTGGAAAAGCTTACCCTGAACATAGGGTCCCATCAAAAAGTTTTTTATTGTAAACCTTCCCATTACGGCCAAAAAAGACAATAGTAACAAGAGTGGTGTCAGAACTAAATGACTGTGTACTTATTTATGATGTCATCAACCTTCTTGGTTAGGCACCTTAGGTAATTTAACCCGTCCACTTTCTTTTATTCATTATGTGTTTAAAATATCTTGGAAATGAGTTTACTGGGGAGTTTGGGGTTTTTTTTGTGAAAATTAGTAAAGAAGAATTTGATACAGTTTTCTGAGAAATGGTTTCCTCACACTAAAGTTGACTACGTTATCGGATTTTCTTTTCTCTCTTTGTTTGCTCTGGCTAAATATTTTGTATTGTGCAGTCAAGAGAACTTCAGGAGTAGCAATATAATTTGTTCAAAATGTCAAGACATAAGATAAAATTCCTTACTAAAGCAATCTGGTTTTCAGTCCTTACTGTATACTTTTGAGAATCCTACCATGGAAATAACTGGAATGCGTGATATAGTTGCCATACTTCATCTTCCCCAGGAAATTCAGCTTTATTAAATATATCACACTCAGGATGAGGTTTTAAAGAGACCTCAATCCGAACTTGAATCTTCATCTGTGCTCTTAGGTAAGTCGCAAAAACTGTGAACACAATCCATGTAAGCAGCATGTGCAAACCTGATAGGTAGATGCTTCACTTCTTAGTTGGTTGCATAAACCTGTTTGTCTCAATAGGTCTAAATTCACATGTACACTCACTAAAGAGGAGTGTTTAAAAGCTTATTTTAAGACCATATGCCTAAAAGTGATAGCATATTTGTTTTACAACTACTGAGGTGCTAAAACATGATTATTTTTCTACAGTTGAAATTACTAAATATATACCAATAGTAGAAACATTTATTTCAACTGTAAAAATTGACTTAACTATTGGTCAAGGCCTGTCAATCAAACTGACTTATTATGCACTTGAAACTCATTAGCAGTAGAATACTGTAGTTGTGCATTTCAAATGACTGATGACTAGAACTGTGTGAAATTGCTGCTGAATTTGTCAATCACTGTATGAAATGTTCACTGCAAAGATAGATTTTTCACTCAAAAATCATCGCTTTAAAATAGTCTCTAACAGTCCAAGGTTACCTCTTGTGATCATGGTATGTTCCTCTTTTGCCCTTTCTTTCTGCTCCTTCTCTGAAGTCCCAATGGGACTTCTTTGTGTGGCAAGATGAAGGAATAAATTGATTTTCTGGGGACATTGTGGGACAGCAAAAATCAACTGCTTTTATATTTGGGGTTCTTGAAGGACTGACTGGACCAGTGGATCAATCCCACTGAACATTTTACTGATAAATGACCTCATATAGTAGAAATCAAAACTGTGAATACCACTAATGCAGAAAGAGCAGCTGCAGAAGAGCTTCTACCTTTGTTCTACAACAGCCTTCTGGTCCTTTCTGGTCAGGATGGGTGGAGCAGGATTTGAACTTTTTACTGAGCTAATGATTAATACAAATTCCAGTGTTTGCCATATTGCTCACTTCACAATTAATTAAATTCCCTTGGAGACAAATTAGAGAAACATTGTACATCTTGGCCACAGACGGTTTTGTGTGGCCAAAACAGTAACAGTTCCTGTAATTCGTCTATGATATAATGAAATTAAGTGATTTAAATAAATTAACAATGGATTGGATTCAGCTTTCAGTAATTACTAATCACTGCAGGACTGATACAGCAGAAAACAGCCTAGCTGTGGCTGCTGGCCCAAGCAAGCTCGATGGGACTTACATTTGTCAAGCAGGGATGAGCACTGGAGGCTGAGGAAGTTGTATTTCCTCTTGGGGAAGTTTTATTTCCTCTAGTGGGTATAACACTGTGGAAATTGGGGACACAGTAGTTATCTTCTGAGGAAATTAAATGTATTAAATGTATTTATCTGTACATAAAGGATGTACAGATATATTGGGAAATTTTCTCAGTAGATTCCCTTCCTTACATATAGCCAGTTACTTATTTCCCCACACCAAGATTCACGACTTGGGAAAACATTGTAAAGTAATTGCTTGAAGACAACTGTTTCCAGACAGTAGCTAAAAGAAGAATGGCCTCACTCCTTACAAATTATCTTCAGGCTTGAAGAAGAGGTGGAAACTGAGTGTACTAGAAATGTTTCAACATGCGGAATCCTCCTCCCCTACACACCCATCTGGTAGTCAAACAGCTCTAGTTTTCAAATACAGTCTTAGCATCCTACAGTATAAAATACTATGCTATAAAACTATAACTTGCTCTCAGATATTTTAGGGTGAGAACTAGTAATTTTCTGGCAGTGATTTTGTACTCTTATTCTGACTGTGAATTTTTTTGCCACAATACTGATCCTAAGGAAGCCAAAAGTATTAATAGATTTAAAAACAAGGATACATTTATTCCAGATAAACACACTGAAGGAGTTGTAAACATGCTGTTCATACACAGGTGTAACTCAGACAGTCCATTGCTTTGCAGAGAATGAGTGGTACCACAGATAGAAGTTATCTTGGATTTGCCTCGTTTCTTTTCCTGAGCATCCCCAAGCCATTGTCAGAGACATGATGATGCCAGAGTGACCACTCTATCAGACACAACATGTCAGTTCTGCTGACACCATGCTCATTGTTGTTTTCTTGTTAGTAGTTACAAAGGTGAACCATTTTACTACTATAACAATTATAATGATGTCGGTTGTAGTATGAGATAGTTATTACTTATTCTGTAGGATCATTCCAACATGAGTTTCTGTTTATACTAGTTGTCTAAGAATATTTTGTCTTCTGAAAAAAACCCCAAATCAACAAAAAACTACCCACAAAAATGAAATAAGTAGTTTGGTTTAGAATTGTTTCCAAGTAGGTCTCAAATCAACATCACATTTAATGTAGTGTAGCCACAGAATAATATTGAAATAGAGGAAGTGAAATTGTCATTGTCTGCTTTATTATTCTGATATTTCCCACTTTTTAATTGAATCTAATTTAATTAATATGTTTTAGTATCAAAATTCATCAGTGAATTCTCTGAGTTTAATATTTCATTATATGGTTTGTTTTTATCACATTTGTGGAAAGGGACAGAGAGATTCAGAAAGCTTGGTTGAGTTTTAGTTGGATACTGATGTCACACCAATTTTTAAGTGGCACACATGATGAAACCAAGCGAAATGTTGGCATGTACAACTCTGTTTACCTCAGCTATAGCAATACTACTCTGCAGTGGAAAGAGAAATCGTAGTGTTTCACAAGAGTCTCTATTAAACTCTGCAGTACAGCTATATTTTATATATATTACAACTGTATAAACCGGTGATACGCCCAAAGACTTAGCTGGTTGAAAATGTAAGCATTCAGGCTAATTTATTTTGGGATTATGGGCTTGACTTAAACCCATGCACTCCTGTGTTGATGAATCACAACGATATCCACTTCACTGACAGTAAACAGAACTGCTCAGAGTTTTATGGCAAGGAACAGAAGGAACTGAGCAAGTGGAAGCCAGCTCCAGCCCCAGGCACTGCAAAGATCTGGAGGTTTTGGGTGCTGTTGCTCTGTTGCCCTCTTTTACTGTGCCCTCAGTGATGGCACGCTAGGTGAATTGCCTCTGCACGAGCTGTGCTTGTTCCTGGGCAGGGCAACTCAGCATGCAGGAGGATTCTTCCTTCAGAAGGCAAGAGAAACACAGCAGCCATGCCAGGACACCTGCCTGGTGTTGACCTGGTGTCAGGGACCATCCTACTATATCTGTGTTGCATTTGGAGGGGAGTCAGTAGTCCGGACCTTCCATCCTCGACGTGTCTGATAGCTCAACGCTGTTCCAGATATGCACAAACAGGCTGCTCATGGGCTGCCTGCAGGCAGGCCCTAGGCAACCTGACAGGCAATAGTGTGCATGGGAGAGTACATGCTAGTCAGCTGCTCGCCTGCACTCCTGAGACTTCTTTTTAGCAGCAGTGTAGAAATAGCTAATGTAGGCAATTATAACAGGAGTGAATCTTCACCTTTCTGGAATGAAAAAAAAAAAGACTTAACCAAATCTCAGATCTGAAGAGTGACCTCTCATTTCAGACTCTAGTAGCATGCTTTCCTACCCACAAAGTATAATCACAACTAGCCAGAGAGAAAAGGTCTCGCTGTGATGTTTAATGCTCCATAGGGTCTGGTAGACTCTATAACAGGTAGAAAGAGTAAAAAATAATTTTTTTTTCTTTGAAATGAAAACCTCTAGTCCAGATCTGAAAAGCCAGAAGAAATAATTTATACTGAAATATTCTCATGAGGTGAGAGCAAGCTATTTAAAACAAACAAACAAACAACAACAAAAAACCAAACTCAACCAAACACCCCAACATATATACATATATATATATACACACACGTATCTACAAATGTTTAAAATTTAGTGTGATTTTTAGTGTAGCTCTGCTTAACTTGTTCTCAATGCTTTAAAGCAGTAAATCAAAAGTATTTCATCTCGCTGAGAGAGTTATTAACAAAAGAAATAAGGACATTAAAAAGTGTAACTCTAGGAAAAACACAACATTATTTGTTACCTGTGCAAAAACTACAAGAGCCTACAAACAAGTACAAATGGCAGCTTTTTGAATATGAAACATAATAAGCAATAATCAGTATCTTATAGCAGGATAGCCAAAGGCAGTGACATTTGAACAGCATGTCTTCTCTAAGCTTAGATAGCTTGGTAGCGCATATCTGCAAGTGCTTAGCCATGTTAACATAAACCCTCATTAGACAGGATTAGGCAAGAAACAGTGACAAACAGGGTGGACACTAACCCTCTGAGGAACCAATTCAGGCACTACACACTAATTATCCTCTTAAATTACTTTAAGATTCAGGGAATGAATATCAGTGTATGTGCATATGACTACATGGGGAATTGTGTTTTACATACTACAACCTGTTTGTATTTTGCAACAGTTTTAAAGTTATTTTTCTTCCGTAATCAGTTGTCAAGACCTAAAAGTGTTTATTCTTAAGGACCCCTGGGTAATGATCAAATTAATGATGATATTTAAATATTTTACCGTGTTTCGGAGAAAATGTCTAGGAACTATCTCCTATAAGTGACTATTAGCAATTTGTTTTGGAAAAGCAGCTTAAGAATAGTAATAGCTCCAAGTTCAAACAATGTGAAGCTCAATAACTTTTACTGTAGGCTCCATGACCAGAAATCTGGAGTAAGGATGACTTAAAGAAAAGACAGAAGCAAATACTGACCCAGTGAATTGTGTTTTGACTTTTGTTTGTTGATTCCTTACTTGCTCCTCAGGTCCTCTGTTATTGTTGAATTTGCCTCTAATGTTTTTTCTGTATGTTCCTTAATTAATTCCCCTATAGTTCTCAAATTGTATTGCTGTCATGAAGATAATCTGCCAGAATAAGCCACAGTCATATTCCGGGGCTGTAGTGTTGATTAGCTGATATTTCTCTTTAAACAAAATAAAGACTTCAGTTATACTGATGTTAAATGTCTCTTACACAAATTGTATTAAAGGAATGTAATTAAAATATATAATCATCTATGTAAGCACATTAATGAAGGAAAGGTGATAAAAATAGTAAGTTCTTCCTTTATTTACTTTCCAAAACCTACTTTTTACATTTATTGGCTTTTTATCTTTCCCTTTTACAATCAAAATTTTTAAAAAAATAATCTAAGTGGATTAGGTTATTTTGAATGAATTTCCTATCATCACTAGTGTTAACAGAACAGGTTTTAAATGTAAACCTTGGCAGAAAAAGTAACTGATGATTTTCATGAGTCAAATTTTCAAAGAAAGCTTATTTTGTTTAATAAACACAAGTGACAACATTTTTGTATGCTATTTTGACTAATTTTATAAATGTAATTTCAATGTGGGTCTGCATTTTTTGACAAAGAATTAATCAGAATTGCACACAAAAATCTTGTGCATTCATTTCTGACTCCATTAACACAGAATAAAATCCTAATCTGCTCACTTCTGCCATCAGTGTTATTTCAGATTCATCTTTCACAGAAGTCATGACATAAGTTGAAAGAAAAAGAATTAAGAGAAGGGTCCTTCTTTCAAGACCTGTTATTTCAGCCAGCAAATGAATTGTAGAAATTTGTCCTTTCTGTTCTTTCTGTATTAAGTAATGAATTTGACTACATGGATCACTTGAGCAGAAATAAGATAGCAGCAACATGTACAGAGAACCCAGAGGTATAGAGAGAAACTGAGAACCTCTTTAAATTCAGCCCAGTAGCTAGGAGGCAAAAGGCATTTATTAGTACTGATTGTAGTAGGCATGGCCCTTAGTCTAGTATCTGTAGGAATATTATGCATGACCATATCTATGGAAGAGAGGAGAATCAGGATTAAAACATGGATGGAGAGGTGGTTGGAAATTAAAGGATAGAAAAAAAATGCAAGAATGCCCTTTGGTAGAATCCATTATCCTAAACCCCAGTCTTGGGAACATGAGAACACCCTTGGCATAAACATTTGTGTTGAGGTCAAGTGGGATTAGTTGAATATATGTTTGGATACCTGGGGCTATGTCACAGAAAGAAAATAATAATTAAAAAAACAAGCTTGAGATTTTACTTGCCCTCAAACTACTTTTTCTTTAATACATTCTTTAGCTTTTTACAGTCAGTGGACTTGATTTTGATCTCACTTGTATTGGTTTTAATCAGAATAAGTCAGCATAAGCCAGCACATTGTTCTCACATCAAATCAGCCTAAACAAGGGGAGAGTCCTACAGCTTGTTGCTTCAGTGAAGTTTCCTAAAACAAGGCTGCACTTGCAGTTAGTGTAAGTTAGGATTTAACAGCACTGAACTGCAATGTGAAAAATAAGCTGCTCATATGGCTGAGTTTCATGAAGTGGTTTGGTTTGGATTCAGGGTTGAAGCCACTGAATCTCTGGGAATGCTTGTAGCATGGAGGTCACCTCCAGGGCTTACGTGAGGCATCAGGATACATTAACCATAGCAGGTGGGCATGTGCTAAACCTCAAGAATTTGCTTTCTGGAGGTCTTCTTCCCAGTTTGAAGCTAAGTATATACAAAGATTTTGGTGAATCAAGCCTGAAATGTTCAGTTAGAAACTCTGCTGAAGACAATGGCAACCTTTGATTTCATCGCAGTCTCTCTAAATTAGGAAAAGATGTTGTTTGTCTGACCTGACCTTTTCCTAATCTACATACAATAACAGTTACACATTTTCTTTCAATTGAGTTGGTCAAGATCAATTAACCACCTGGCCTCAGCTCTGTTGCCACATAGCTCATTATTTTCAATTTCTCAGCCTTCAATTCCAAGATATGCCCCTGTATGTCTGTGTTGGCTACTTAGGAAAGGCTTTAAAGCGCTACAATAGCTAAAACAACAGATCCTCAGGACTTGTAGGCTCCAGAGTGAACAGAAACAAATTAAGCTGCTGTGGGAGTCAAACTGCAATAGTCAAGAAACCAACATGTCGCTTGCTGAAGAGCGAGAAGAAGAGATGAGAACAAGAATGCCTTGATCAGAGACTTGCATGCGTGCTTTCGAGGGGCAGATTTTGTTATGTGAACTCACATTCTTCAGGAACTTGGCTGAGACCTTTAACTATGTTTAGACTGTGACCGGAACCATATTTGTAACAAGATCTTGCAACTCTGGAGAGTGACTGCATTAAATTGTTGTCATTTGACTCTTGCTGAAGTAATCTCTCACCCTGCCATTATATGAAATGTGCTCAAATGCACGCAAGATGCCCTAATCCCTTTATGAATTAAATGCATTTGTTTGTTTATAAAAGCTGGAAAAAGTATTTTTCTGTGGAAACGTAAAAAATATTTCAATCTTTTTACAGTATGATATCAAAACATAAGGAATGTTTTATTATTACACACTAAATATAACTTTAGCCCATACTCTGCAAAAATGTGCGTCCACTTTGTAACCCACTGAAGCAACAGCATCCAATCTTTCCACTTGTTTAAGAATTTACCTTGTGTTTCATACAGATTATTGGAAATAATAGAAAACCATATTCTTTTGACATTTTGTAGACTGTGCCGACTAATTTTAATGGTAAAGTATAATGATGCGTCATTAGCTGATGAAGGAACTGCCTCAGGAGGGACAAATAAAGAAAAGAAAAGATTGGAGTGCATTTTTATATGACTTCCATTATTCAGGTTTGAACTAAATTCAACTTGAGTATCATTAGTTGAAAAAAGCTCATATTTTCATAAAGAAAGTAAGTATGCTGCAGTAAATAGATTAGTTAATCATTATTTATAAACCAAATTGCTCAATAAACACTTTATTTTCCTAACAGAACTGATATTCAACTTGGCAATTTGTATAAACAATATGTATGTGCTTAATGTATATGTTTATTTACAATAGTAAACATAAGCAACCTTTTGCCTATCATATAATGCCCCTAAAGGCATTGTGGGTTAACAGTGATTTAATCCCCTTATGCATGCATAATATGACAAGCTTTGCATAAATGATAATAAATAATTGGTATATATAAATAATTCATCATTTATTTTTGCAGTAGGAATAGAATTCTTAGACATGTTTTAAACAAAGGGAATAGCAAACATGATCTCAATCAGAAAAGGGGTTAAATCACATTACATAAAACAGTGTTTCAAATCATCAAGACTCATGCATGCAACATATATTTTTATTTCTTTCATGCTAGCATATTATATTGCCAACTTGTTCTCAAGCATGGAACAATACATATTAACACTATCATAAAATAATGGAAAAATTAAATTCTATATTGGGCATTTAATCCAAAACAAGAGCAAATAATGTGTCAGAAAAAATAAACACATGTACTGTGTTCTCTAGAAAACTGGTAATTTTTGGTGGATTTTATTTTTTTCTGGAATCAATTCTAGTGTTTTGGGGAGATTCCTGTAACCCTCTCAGTGCAGCTAAGAGCTGATAAAATTCTAGATCATAATTTTTTGTAGTAATTTCTTATTTAAGAGTGGTTCTGTGGTTGCATTATAAATTGTTAATTAGTTTTTTTTTAATCAGATGAAATAGTATCCTAAAAAAGGAAACAAAAAATACAATGTTACTCTAAATAGTTTTAATAGTTAAGATTCATTAGGATTTCAAGATTCAATGAGTACAGCAGTGAATTAACTTTACGAATGTAATGTCATCCTTATTCAGCAAGGCAGTCAAATACGCACTTAAGTTAAGCACATGCATCAATCTCATTGACTTTACATTATTCTCTCCAGAGTATATTTCTTTTCATTAGGAAGACACTGGCTCTTAACTGCCATCAAACTGCCGACTCAACTTGCTTCAATAAGTCCCTCTGAAGCTTCTCAAAGTCTTCTCTAATTTTGACCAATATAAAGAGCACTGGCATTTGCAAATGTTGGCATATAATTTCTTACCCCTTTCTACTGAAAATTGTGCATATATATATATATATATATATATATATATATATATATATGGCAAGTAGGAGTGATCACAGTTTATAAGGAGATTAAAAATGCTGGGACAAAGGAAAAACCCCCAGTTATCGTGCTTGCCTTTCCACTAATACTAGATACTGTTGGTTAAAGAACTCTAAGATACCTAGCTATTAATGTATTACACTCTACCAAAAAACACTGTTATACCCAGATTCTGACTTTTAGCTATTTTCCAGCTGAAAGCAGAACCTGAGCTCTCACCTCATGGCTGCTTAAATACCATATATAAGTAATGTTAGCTATTTTGAAAGTGCAAGTTAATATGTTTCTATTATTTCCTTGTAAAGCAGAGAATTGTAATGTGCACAAATTTGCCTTTGTTACTATCATATCATGGTCACTCAGTTGTTTCATTATACATTATTCATTACTTTTCATTAGTTTCAACCAATTTCCTGATATTAATTCATAAATCCCAGAAATTTCCCTGTTTCCCATTTAAAATTAGATAATAACTCTTGATATTGTCTGATATAGTAGCAAATTTAAATAAAATATTGCTTTTTTGGTTTTTGTTTTGCTAGCATCTCACCTAGAATTTAAATGTTTTGGTTTATTATTTTTCTTGAACCTCTCTCCTGACATCGCAGCATCTGACTATGCCCTAAGAGGCAAAAGACTTACAAAGCTTCTTGCTTAAATCCAACATATCAAGTCTCAGCACTCCTTCTGAGTTACCATCTGACCCCAGAGCTATCCAAAATCCATAGGTTTGTTTTTTCTTATGAGTTCAGCTGCCTTCACATCAAACTGACTGTCCCTGGGCCCTGCAAGAACTGCCTCTTCTCTGGGAAATCCCCAGCAGTGTAGGCACTCAGGTAACATTGGAGAGCTTTCAGGCTCGTATTTCCTCTGCTTACCTCACCCAGAATGGTAGATATTTTTCTGGAACATGTAATGATTTGGCCCAGCGCAGAGAGGCACAAGTGCCACAAATAGCAA
Source organism: Manacus candei (assembly GCF_025592945.1). NCBI lineage: Eukaryota > Metazoa > Chordata > Aves > Passeriformes > Pipridae > Manacus > Manacus candei. The sequence continues at coordinate 5,744,096 of NW_026138136.1, forward strand.
TCAGTGCCTGTTCTCCAACAGCTCCGTGATCAGAGCATCCACACAGGATGTAGAACACCTGTGTTTCATTTCTTCCTTCTCTTGCGGATCTTCTGCACTAAAACCTATGATTTATGTGCAGAAGCCATGGGTTCGATTCTTTGTGCTGCATTCCACACTGTAATGTGGAATAACAGATTATTTAGGGGATCAGAAATAGCAAAATCACAGTTCTGAGGCAAAATAATTTTAGACTTAGCTTCCAGGCTCTGATGCAGTGCACGTTTCATTGTTTATACAAAATGGTTATCAGATCAGGGGTGTGACCTCCCCACGATGTCATGCTTTGCAGCCCAAGCATTGAAAAATAGAAGGTCATATCCCTTTGGGTATGGGAAAGAACTGGGATCATACCCTGTACCTCCTGTTCTGTGGAACAAATATTAATGAGAAATCTTCTTTTTCTGAGATTTTATCAGCTTTCTAAGGCAGGACACCACCTGACCAAACCAGGGACAGTGCTAGTGCAAGGAATGTTCCAGGAATGGTCAGTCAGTGACTGTAGGAGGTAGAACCAAAGCAATGCACATTTATATGGGTGTATCTTCACAGCATTTTGAAGCTTAAAACATATGCCTACTTCTCCTTCCATCTTCAAGGCCTTTTGTTCTGGTGAGCTACAGGTTCAGCTCAGTAACATGATAGAAGATACATTTTTTTCCTTTCCTCAGGGAGTTTTCAGTCAGGCAGTGATATCAATGAGCTCAGTAGTTGCTCAAACATCATAGTGCAAAGGATGGGGCAGCAGGGAGTGAGCAGAGGAGAAAAAATGGTGCGAGCTGTTAGCCAGCAAGGACTCCTTAGCTGCACCCTGTGGTCAAGGCACAACCTGCTCTCAGTGTCTCCTGTTGACCAGGGAAAGGAGCTACTTGCCGCTAGGCTGACTTTTGGGATTCACATGGCAGGCATTTCTGCTGAGCTGAGGCATCTCTGTTCCAGTGAGCAGCATGGTAACTAGGTTAGGAACTTTACAACACCAGTAGTGTTAGAAAGTTTAGAGCACTGTAGGATCTGCATCTGCCTTGTAATATGAGAAACTGTTTTGATAAGGCAGTATGATGACTCCACAGAGTCAAGAAATAATTTGGTTTTCCTGTAATTTCTATAATGCTCTTTTTTTTTTTTCCACTTTTTCCATAGAAGTCCAGTTCTTAAGCATCTTAAAAAGACAGTGCTGCTTTGGTTAAAATAAAGGAAAATTTGAAGTATAGCAGAAATTTTCCTTGGAAGGTTTTTGCTTCCGATACACCTCAACTTTGCAAGAACAACGCCTTACTTTTTAAAAAAGAAAATGAAAACTTGCAATCTGTGTAATATTATTCAATGCAGTTATCTATGTCATAAGTTTTCTACCTAGACAACATTCTATTAATTGCCTCTATATGTTAACTTTCAATATAGTTGAAAGTAGCTGCTAATATCTTTGTTTTCCTTGGATATCTTTGCTCTAAGAAGAATAAAATAAGTAAGAAACATTCTAAATAAGGTCGTTAAAATTATATGCAAAGAAAAAAACTTGACTAAGCATCTAATTTAAATTGTTATGTTCTCTTAAATTGATCATTTCTTGATTGCTTTTTTCTTTAAGGCATGCTGAATAACAAATACTAAAACTTTGCAATAGGTAGAAAGAGCACCCGTAGGTTAGTGTTTAGCCTCTGCAGTGCCTTTCCCCCCAAGTATTATTTCTGTCTTAGCCATTTAAAAGAACCAGTGCAATCATGGATGCCACTTACAGTCTACACAGTGGAAATTAGAGCCTTTTAGGGAAAAGATATTTGGCTGATAAAAACCTAGCTCCTTAAACTTCGGTGCGACATAATATTTCTTTTGGCAAGGGGTCACTGGTGCTCAGCATACATCATCACTAACTTATTAGATCTTGAGGCAATTAGCTGAAAACAAACAGAAGAGACAAGCCCTGTATTGAGCTATAGAAACCAGAAGAAAATAGCCCATGGCACTCCATTATTCCAGAGCTTCATCAAAGGCTAGGCACTGGCTGCAGTTTAAAGAAAGGAGAGTATTGTTTTCAAGTAACATCTATACAGTATTGGGACTTTCTCGTGTTATTTTTCTACTGCTTCAAGTTACATCCAAACTTGTCTTGTTATAATAGGGCAGTGGAAAGAACTTCTCAGTTTCTACCTAAACCAGTATATGCAATGTGCTGCTTGATTAGCTAAGGATTAAAAATCCAATTAGATCCTCCCTTTTCATGGGAAATCACATGAGGAATTTTGAGAAATATTACTGAAAACCACTGCTTAAAATGATTGTCTATAAAAACATGCAGCAAAGGAAGAAATTATATCTAAGAAACCCATGGAATCATCTAAGCAAACTGACCTTTACTATTTCCAATGTAAATATGTATTTCTGAATATGAGAAATTACCTGAGAGATGTATTTTACTATTTTCAGTTAGAAATAACACTTTTCTCCGTGTGGAAAAATATAGCCACTTGAGAAAAATATATATTACTGTAATCATGACACAAATAAATTTTATCATTAGGCTACAAGTAATTTTGTGAGTTTTTTTCAGTAATGTGCTTCACAACACGTTAAATATGGTGTTAAATAATTCAATGTGGCTTCATTTGTGTATAGTAAATATTAAGAATTATGACACAAGAAAATTGTGATTCTTATTTAAAAAAATCTTTCTTACTAAATGAAATCTCGGTTCTCTGTTTTCAGAAAAGGAAAGTGATTGTTGCAGGTACCTGGCTGCGTTTCCGCTTTTTTCTGTTTTAAGTTAGTTTTATAATACTTTATGGAAAATTCAGGGAAATCTTTTATCTAGAGTAGTGAAGGTATTTTAAACATGCAAATGCCAGAATTACCTTCCTTACATCTTGTTTATTTCCTCTCTTCTCCACCCAAAATAAAATCAAACCAAGCCTCTCCCAAGTGCATAAACTGAAATCCTTGAAGACATAAAGTCCTCCTTTGTATCAGTGGTGTATTCTGAACCTAGAGCCAACAAAATCTAATTCTAAATGATGATGGCGTAGGGTTTAGGATGAATAGCAATGCCATCATTTTAACCCCTTTCCCACTTTCCTATGATCAAATGATTTGTAGACTACCTTGCTTCTGGTGTAGGGTGCACCTCAAACCTGTTCTGCACTCTTGTCTGCTGGATCAGACCTGTGAGACAATTAATAGCTACTGCTCTTAATTATACTGAAAAGCTATGAAGAGCTTAAAAGTAGGCAGACCAGTGAAGGCCATCACAGTAATATTTATTTCAGGCAGCCTCATCTGATATTTCAGTTCTGAGACAAGACTGAAGCCGCAAATAATTTTCAAATATCTATTAAAAAAAAAAGCAATTCCTTTCTCATAAGGGAATGGAGAGCTCTAATTGGAAAAAAAATTACATGTTGCTGGACAAATAGTATGACTTTTATCCTTTGTAATTAATGTTTGTAAAAACTGCAGTGCTTAAAATCTAGTTAAAAAAGAAGAAATGGCTGTGAGAACTATTAGCTTATATTAATTTTAAAGCCAATTTTATTATTTGCAATCTTCCCTGAACAACACAAACATTAATTTAGCTTTATTCCATAGTAATATCTTCTTTCCTATTGCCTATTTATCATTGCAGGTCTGTATCTTTCATCTCTTCAAAGTCACTGGAGTGATTTACAATAGTCTTATCAATTTCGTGTGAATGGTCTTTGGAATGTTAGGATTTGGTCAAATTCTTTCCCACAAGAGGTTTCAATTTGTTCATCATTCCCTCCTGGTATCTGGTTTCAAGACATGATGTGCAGAATTACCTTTAATATCAGTTCTGCAGATACAATGCATTAGCAGAGAAAATTAGACACGATTCCTTTTAGATCTGATGTGCTGCCGTTGTCTTTAAGTTGTCAGGGTGTCGAATTAATGGCAACTGGAGAAGGTTGCCATGACTTAAGGGATCGCTGTAAAAGGAAAAACAATCCTTTATATATTTTCTGAGAGAAAGAAAGGCAGCTGTTACATATCTGCTATGAAGTCTCCCCCCACACCTTTTTACTTTGTTATGTTAGCAGAGATGTATAAATGTATGTATATATATTGTATATATATACATATATATATATATATATATATAAAATTCCTTCTGTAAAATTAAAACAAAAAAGCATGTATGTGGTAACTTTAACTTAAAAAGCAGAAAAACACATAATTTTAAGCTTGACAAAATAAAGTTTTTTATGACGTTTAACTTTTCAAAAGGCCTTTTTTCCCCAAAACAACCTGAAAATATGGTATATCAGTTTCTATTAAATTAAAACCATGCATACAATCATTATAAAATCTCATAAATAAAAACATGAAAAGGGTGGCAATTGACTATTATGCAAAAAAATCCCATCAAGTCACACATGCTATGTCTTTTTTGCTCTGTTAAGAACATGATTATGTTTATCTATTTATTTTTTTATTTACACTTTGGGAAGTTAATTTTTTTCCTTGGAATTTAGAATTCTTAATAGGCATGATTTTTTTAATTTCTACAGGAGAATTGTATTCTCAGAAAAGCACTTTGAAAATTACATCCATATAGACACAAAAAGTTCACAAATGATTCTTGAGAGGCTGGACAAGTGGTCAAAGGCTTCCTGTGGGCTCAACAAGAAGTCTTTGCATAGACACTTATTAAGCTGGATAAGAAGTTCGTAGGTCAAAAGTCCTGGATGTATGCTTGTACGAATTGAGTGGTTGAAAACTCTTCAGTGGGTAGAAAGACAGCAAATGCTATTAAAGTCCTTAGGTGGAGAAGGCTAATATGTGCAAGTCATCTCTCAGATTGGACTTAAATACATTGATCCCAGTCTATGTGGCCACCAGTTCATTTGAGTGAGATTGCATGGCATCTTTTACAAATGTGTTTAACAATGTAAATTTGGTGAAAGAGCCTACTTACATGTTCACTTTATAGTGTGTATCTATTATGAAGTATGGATGCAATTAAAATAAATTAATATGTACTTACAAATAAAAATCTACAGTGACACTATGTAAACAATAGTATTTTTACACTCCTCTCATAACATTTCACATACTTTACCTCTGAGAAAGCCTCAGTAAATACACAGGGTTTTTAACATGTCTGGAATGTCTGAGTCCTTGGTCTCTGTACTACTGAATATCCATCAGAAGTTAAAGGCTCTAAAAATCTTCTACCTTGAACCCCAAAGTAAGGGTTTTTAGGGGCTCCCTGATTAAGCACCCAGGCTGAGCTCATCTACTGAGACAGAATATAAGGAAACGATTGGTTTCTTAGGTAACAAGTAACTTATTAAATAGGATTTTATAACTCAAAACAAAACTCTCAAATTTCAACTGAAATGTAAAGTATGTTTTAGAAGTTCAGATATAATGTGTTCCACGTGTGATGTATAGCTGATTAAATACTCTACCGTAGTCTGATTTAACAGAGGTTTCAAGGGAGAGTCTGATGGTACCTGTGGTATTTTGGAGTGAAACTGCCATGTTTGCATGAATGACTGAGATAAGCTACCACCAAACTCAATATTGGCAATGTTCTGATCCCATGCAATTGGACTAGAAGGATTCAAAGCCTCTGCTGTTAAGCTCATATCAGAAACCTGACTCTCAGAATTCCTGCCTTTTACAATGAAGACCTCTAAACTGTCTTTCATGAAAAAGAAATTAGTTCTTATCGTCCCTCAAACTGTTTCCTCATACCAAAATACCAGATTTAGAGGTACGGAGCTCCCAAATCCTATTTATGGGTTAGATGTTGTGAGAACCAGCTGGTAACCACAGGGACTTTGTAAAAAATCCAACACTCTTACCAGTATCACAAAGCATGTGCTGTAGGAAACACTTTGTTTCTCATACCTCATGCCAGCTCTCAAAATAAAGACAAAGAAAAAGGAATATGGGAAGACTTTGAGTGTCAAAACACAAAAATTACAGCCCCAAAATCCTACATGTGGTAGGTGATTGCCTAGTTCAATAAGAAACTCTATTCATGAAGTACTTTTTATTCCAGATCAAAAGCTTCCCTGACCCTCCAATTCTGTATTGTGTAATAGGGCTATATTTACCCTGAGAAACTTACTTCTAGAAATTAAACAGACAACACCTTAATCATCTCAAGCATAATTGAAATTAGAGAGGATAATCTGGAAATTAAAAATAAACTAACAACATAAGGGTATTCACAAAAAAAACCCAGTTTCAAAACCTGTCTTTCTTTTATACACCATTGAACTCCGATCAGTTGTGCTACACACACACACACACAGAGACACACATGGTTAGGCTTCGCAAACGAAGATTTGGGAACGGCTCTACCAACATTTGCTACAAGCGCTCTGGTGGCTAAAGAGGCCAATGCGAGATAGACAAGTCCAGTTGCAAAAGGCACAGCAGAAAGACTCCTTGGATGGTATCGGCAAGACACGATTCCTTCTGCATTGTCTTTTCTCCTCGAGAGTGATCCTGCGTGCGTTCTCAAAAGAAGTAGTGCGGTTATAGATGGTGTGTCTCCAGGCCTCCCGATTTGAGGCCAGAGTAGACCAGTGATAAAGATCCATATGGCCAAGGCTGAGGTGTTGTTTCAGGGAGTCCTTGTATCTCCTCTTCGGGGCTCCTCTCTTGTGGCAGCCAGTGGCAAGTTCACCATAAAGCATGATCTTAGGAAGGAGGTAGTCCTCCATCCTGGAGACATGCCCTGGCCAATGCAGCTGTGTTCTCATTAACATGGCTTCTATACTTGTGACTGCTGCTTGCTCTAGAACAGATGTATTAGTCACATAATCTGACCAGTGGATGTTTAGGATTGTACGGAGGCAGCGCTGATGGAAGCATTCTAGGAAACGCAGGTGGTGGTGGTAAATGACCCATGATTCAGATCCATATAAAAGAGTAGACAGAATTATGGCTCTGTAAACACTGATCTTGGTGCTTTTCTTCAGGTGTTTATTTCGCCAAGCTCTTTTATGGAGTTTTCCAAAAGCACTATATGCCTTTGCTAACCTGTTTCTATCTCTCCGTTGATCTTACCGTCTGAGGAGATGAGGCTACCTAGGTAATTAAACTGTTGGACTGATCTGAGCTCTGATTGGCCAATGGTGATATGGGGATGATGGGGGACTTCCTGAGGTGCAGGTTGATAGGGAACTTCTGTCTTCTTTGAGCTGACTTCCAGCCCAAAGAGCTCAGCAGTGTCTGCAAAGCAGGATGTTAAACGCTGCAGGGCTGTTTCTGTGTGGGCAACAAGGGTGGCGTCATCAGCATAAAGCAGCTCCCGGACAAGGTGATTTAAGGTCTTAGTATGGGCCTTCAGTCACCTTAGATTAAATAGGCTTCCACTGGTACGGTCTTGAATGTAGATACCATCTTCTTCATCGAGGTCTGCTGTGGCCCTTTGGAGCATCATGCTGAAAAAGATTGTGAATAGGGTTGGTGCAGGAATGCAACCTTGTTTCAAACCACTGGTTATTAGAAAGGGCTCAGAAAGCGCATCACTATATCTGACTTGGCCGCGCTGATCCTCATGAAGTAAGATGATCATTTTAAGGAACTTGGGGTGACATCCTAAATGTTCCAAAATCTGCCACAGACCTTTTCTGCTCACAGTATCGAAAGCCTTGGTGAGATCAACAAAGGTTACATAGACTCCTTTTTTCTGTTCCCTACACTTCTCTTGCAGTTGTCTGAGAACAAATACCATGTCTGTGGTACTCCTGTTGGCTCTGAAACCACTAAATCGCCCCCATGCTTCCAGGTTTCAGGTGGAATTCCATCAACCTTGCCAATTTTCACCTGCTGTATGGCCTTAAGAGTTTCTCCCAAAGTGGGGGCAGTATCCAATTCATTCTTCACCAGTCGTTGTGTGATGGACTGAATTGCTGAGTCTTGAACTACACGGCTAGTACTGAAAAGAGTCTGAAAGTGTTCAGATCAATGAATTAGAATGGAGATTTTATCTGTGAGAAGCATTTGACAATCTGTGCTGAGTAGAGGGTTTTGGACCTGGTATGTAGGCCTGTATGCTGTTTTCAAGGCCTCATAAAATCCTCTGTAATCACCCGTATCTGCGCATAATTGAGTTTTTTCTGCTAGATTGATCCACCACTTGTTCTGGGTGTCGTGAAGTTTCTGTTGGAGCTTGCTGCATGCAAAATGAAAGGCTGTTTTCCTTACATGACAAGGTGGCTGAGCAAGGTGTGCTTGGTGAACAATTCTCTTCTTCCTCAACAATTCCTGGATCTCTCAATTGTTTTCATCAAACCAGTCCTTGTTCTTCTTGAAGGAGAACCCTAAGGACTCTTCAGAGGACTGCAGGATGCTATTTTTAATATGTTGCCAAAGTGTTTCAGGAGAGGCATCTATGGAATGATCTTCAAGCCTAGTTTGAAGGTTTGCCTGAAAGCTGTCTCTCACTATGGTTGATTGGAGATTGTTAACTTGGAGTGTCCTCCTTGGAATATCACCTCTTTTAGGTTTGAACTTAAGGCTGAAGTTAAGTTTACAGTGCACAAGTCAATGGTCTGTATGGCATTCTGCACTAGGCATCACATGGGTATGATGAACATCACGAACATCTCTCTGTCACACCAAGACATAATCAATGAGTTACCAATGCTTGGATCTAGGATGCATCCATGTTGTCTTCAGACTATTTTTCTGCTGAAAGATAGTGTACCAATCAGCAAAGAAATATGAGACTTTATTGTGTTTTACATGATTTAGAAAGGGCTTCACTCTTTCACTTTCTGATGAAACCCCCTAAAGCATTGATTATAGGGTAGTCCAAACAGGAGTATTCAACTTTCCTATAGAAAAAATGGAAATGAATGCAAAACCTGTGGAATAGGAAACCTGCAAGTAAGCAGAGGAATCACTCCAACAGTATGACCAGAGCATGGACAGTGATAACGTCAAGTTTTGGTCTTTGCTCCATGTCGTGTATTAGTTCTATTCTGCAAACTGTTTGATGTAAGACAACATAATTAAAAATTATATGTAAAACTGAGATTACGGTGCTGACTGAGACACTTAAGCTTAAAGCCACCTAGACTGATTTTTACCTTTTCTCTGAGCAAGATCTCTTGCTGATAAGATGTAATGTAAAAAGTTATTGCAAATAGTGGTCATCTTTTGGGGAAAAAAAAAGAGGGAAGGTTACTCACTTCAATCAGATTTAAACTCATAAGATTCATTATCATTTAGCTTCAACTAGCTTTCTACTTAACATGGGCTTCTGTCTTTGTCAAGCCCTAGCCCTCCACAGACACAATAGTGGAAAAATACAACCCTAATTCTGGGTTCAAAATCTACTGTGGATATCACGGCCCAAAAATTTAGACTTTCCTAATCAATTCTTCAAAATGTTATTGAATTGGAATCTTAGCCAAATGACCACATTTTTAAAGCTGAAAATAGTTAGGAAGGACATCTTTTGAAAGGACTGAATCACAAAAACTAAATAATCATATGGAACTTACTGATAACATTTTACTAGGCTTTGAAATGCCAGTGTTAGAACTGAGGAAAGAAGGAACCAGAGGTTATTAAAACAGCAGTAAAGTGAAGATGAAAGCACCTAGAAAAATAAAAAAAACATGTATAACATTTGAAAGAAAGGAGAATTTAATTGCAACAAATACAAGGAAAAAGCAAGGAAAAAGAGAAGTAAAGAAAAACAGAAGGCTGGTGAAGGGATTGAAAGGACACAGAGAGAAAAGAATACTTAGCTGTGAAGACAGTCCCTTTCAGATCAAATACAGAAAGAATCTTTTAATAATTATTTGAACAATATGGAACTCCTAGGAGACTATAAGAAAATGAACAAGGGCAGGAAAGAGTAAACAAGAAAAATGGGGTAAATACAGTCATGTTAACCTGACATCAGTCCTGAGGAAAACAATGAGATGACTGGTATGAGACTCGATTAATAATGAAAGGAGGGAAATATAATTAATGCCAATCAATGTGGTTTTATGGAAAATAGATCTTGTCAAACTAATTTGATATTTTTGTGAGATTACAAGTTGGGTTGATAAGGTAATAATGTTGATACAATATACTTAGGCTACCACAGAACCTTTGATTTCATGCTACAGAATGCATTGGTGTCATGGCTTAATCCCAGCCAGCAAATAAGCATCACACAGCTGCTCGCTCGCTCCCCCCACAGTGTGATGAGGGAAGAATTGGAAGACTAAAAGTGAGAAAACTCATGGGTTGAGATAAAGACAGTTCAACAGGTAAAGTGAAAGCCATGCACACAAACAAAGCAAAACAAGGAATTAGTTTATCACTTCCCATGGGCAGGCAGGTGTTCAGCCATCTCCAGGAAAGCAGGCCTTGTCACGTGTCATGGTGACTTGGGAAGGCAAAAGTCATCATGCACTCTGCCTTCTTTCCCCAGCTTAACATGATGAGCATGATGCCATATGGTATAGGATGTCCCTTTGGACAGTTGGGGTCAGCTGTCCCAGCTGTGTCCCCTCTCAGCTTGTTATGCACCCCAGCCTCCTCACCGGTGGTGTGGTATGAGAAGCAGAAGAGACCTTGACTCTGCGTAAGCACTGCTCAGCAGTAACTAAAACATGTCCTTATTATCAAGCTATTTTAAGCACAAATCCAAAACATAGTCCTGGACTAGCTACTTTGAAGAAAATTATCTTTATCCTAGCCAAACCCAGGACAATTGGTTAAGAGGGACAGAAAATCAACATGGCAAACATTAAGTGGATTAAAAACTCTCTGTCCAACACATCTCAAGATGTAATAATAAATATGACATGATCATCAAGTAGCTATGTTTCTAATAGGATCCTGTAGGTCACTGTATTGAGCTGTTATTTCTGCAAATATTAATTGATAATGTTGGGATATTATAGAGTTAAATTCTTTGAAGCTTATCAGAGGCATGAAAAAAAAAGGGAAGTTAGTAAATGAAAATACAGGCAATGAAATTATTGAAGCTATATTAAATAGAAAGCTTTATGTATGTTCTGAACACGTTGCTCATACTTTCAGCACCCTTGTAGCACACCTGTGTCTCAGCCACTTAGCATAAACACCAACAGCAGCTGATTGAGATCAGGCACAGGATAACTCCTACATTGCTTTGAGCAATGTGGTAGCTCATCTGGAGAGTTTGGGGGAGGTAGCTTTCATAAAACATAATGGTTACTAAGTGGTGCTTCTGGCACTCTGTGCCTAGGACCAAGTAGCTGAACATCTTGCAAATCTAAGACCACCTGAGTGTGTATGAAAAATTTGCTTTTCTTTTTTGAGGTATCAGAGTTGTCTGTGGAATTTCCATCCACAAAAAATTGGCATCAGACTCTGGAATAAACCTTATGACCCCAATGGATTTCTCTCAGGAATAAATCAATTTGAAATGCACAAATCAAAAATTAAGATCATGCTGACAAAAATACACAGGATGAGCATCCTCAAAATTTTTTTAATATTATGTTTGCTTCAAAAAGCAGAATCTCTAGGCATCTGAAGGAAAGTGAGACCCTAATATCAAGAAGCAGATGTCTGCCTGATTACACTAACTTCTTACTCTGTTTGAACATTTCTTTAATGTTGGGAAATTTCCTTAGTGTCCTAGCTTTTCAAAGGCTTTATCATAAGAGTCTAGACTTGGGCCAGAGTCTAGACTTGGGCCAGAGCAGTCCATGCTCGGGATCTTATCTCTCACTACTTTAGTGCAATGAATTCACTCAGTGGTTGGGGATTTGGTCCTGGAGGAAAGTTCAAAGCCAAGAAGGCTGCATAAAAAAAATATTTCAAATATAACTCAATGTGTTGTTGTAGGCTTGAAGCACTGTCAAAGATTTTAAAACAACATGCACACATAATTAAGGAATTATTCCTATACCAGATATTCACAAAAAAAGAGTGATCATTACCTCAAAAGCTGATCGTTTGTGTTAGGCACACAAGCTCCATTTTTCAAATATAATTTTCATCATTGCTTCTTTATGTCTTCACCTCTGCCTTCCAAAAGCTTCCTCCTTCTCATCATTCTTCCTCATCCCATGAAGAAAAACAAGCATTGAGGTCTTTGGCAGGTGGTGATGAAAAATGCTGTGCTATCTGCTACACCTGCTGTGTCTGACTGTGGCCATAACAGCATGAGGCCCCTCAGCAGGCCCTTAGTGAAGGGACCCTTGCGGGGGGTTCTGATCATCACTTTGGGGACCTAAATGGAAAACAAACCTGAAAAAACTTGTGCTACTTTTTTATTCCAGACACTTCTTTCCTAAAGGTACCCTTCTTTCCTACAGTCTCCTTTGGCACATTGACCTATTCACATGACAGAAACAGTGCAAGCTCCATTGGTTGGTCAAATTCCTAGTTCTTTAACTGGCATTTCTCCACCTGGAAGCAGAGGCATGGCAGTCTGGATCATCTGCTGGCCAAATTTTCTAAGTATGCTGTTGCATAACATTATCAGAGCCTTTACTGGGTGGAGCAAAGAGATATTGGTGGGATTTCATCAGTCTTTGAGGCTTTATGACATGACAAAGAGCAGTTTTGACTCCCCACAATTCAGGTTGCTCTGCTAGACTCCTCAGACTCTTATTCCTTGCAAGACCACGGTTGTGAGCTTTTATGTATTTTACCATGCTGACTGGAATCTCTAGTTGATCCTGAGACTGGTAGTTACAGGAGACTCTCTTCAGACTGTTTCCCCAGGCATAGTACAATTGTGGTACAGAGCAGGAAAAGGGCAAGGAGCATTTAAGGTAAGCTTTTAGCATTAGCAGTATGTCACTTCAATTGCTGGAGTCAGATAGTGAGAAAGAAAAGGCTTTAGAGGAGAACAGATGAATTAATCTGCCTGCAACCTTCACTGAACAGCAAAAAATGTGTCTATTTTACCTTATCCCTGTATGCCATAGTGTTTCTAATGAAGACACTGCATTTTTGGAACTGCTACCACTGAAGAGTGATATGCCTGTTCTCTACTTGAAATGCCCCACAATCATTCACATTTGAGATTTCTGGAATCCTGGTCACAGTCTTGTTCTCAGAAAATCTCAGGATTGTCAGTTATACAGAGATTGTTTCATTAATGAGTACTTCTCCAGAAAAGTCAAATCTAGAATTTTTGTTTATTTTAAGATTTAATTACATTATCTTTGAGAAATTACTGTGGGGACAGGCTGATGGGTTGATACAACAAGGCTTGGGGCTGTAGAAGGTGACCAGGATAAGACATTTTCTATTCTATGTAATACTCTACCTTATAGCTTGAAATATTGATCAGTTTGTGAAGATTTTTTGCTTGGAGGAGCTGTCAAGATCTATTTCTCTGTCTCTGTTTACATTTTGGAGGGTTTCTGAGGGTGTTCTTTGATTCTGGAATCTGTCAAAGAGACACTGCAAGTCTCTATTTGCAAATCTTCATTTGAACCTACACTAGATCTCTCTGGTACTTTCTCTCATTGCATGGCGAAAACTTGAACAAGAAAAGACAATCGGAATTCCTGATATCAAGTTGTCATCAGAAAAATGTAAGTGAAATCTTTGAAAGTGTAAAATTGGGGAATTGGAATTTTAGTGAACAGCTTAGTGATTATATGGCCTCCATAGGTACACCTGCTTACCTATTCTATGCAATGCAGAAGTCTACAGTTGGTAGAGAGAAAATAAGGAAAATGAGAATTGAGCGTTTTGACCACAGAATTAGCAAGGAGGCACAGGGAATTAAAAATAGGTGTCATATGATAACTGAGAGGGTTGCAGCACCCTAAGTTACTGTCTTGACATTGCATCTGAAGAGCTGATAGTTTTAATGATGCCTGTATCTTACCTGCATGCCCTTGCTGGCTATCTAAAAGATCCTTGTCTTGTGTAAAATATAAATATGGGTTCTTTTGGCAGTTGAACAATCAGAAGTTATGGTAAGCTCAGATGTAATAATAGCATGGGTGTGGGTGTCTATGTTATCTAAAAAATAATATATGGTCACTGATGGAAAGCAGTGCAATATATCTGATAAAGAAGGCAAAGCTCAAGTTGTGTAATATGAATGTTATAAACAAACATATTATGAATATATTAGATGTTATCAGAACGACAGAATATTCTGAGTTGAAAGAGACCCACAAGGATCATTGAGTCTGACTCTTAAGTGAATGGCCCATACTGGGATTGAACCCATGAGCTTGGCGTTATTAGCACCACGCTCTAACCAACGTGTATGAGCAGACAACAAGAACATTTACAATTTCCAGGCTGGATTTTAGATCAATGTAAATTATGCCCTTAATGTGTCCTTATTTCTACATTTCCTGAATCTTTTCAGTGCTTATATGTTAAATGTTACTTTCTGTGGAACTGGATGCTACAACAGTCAAGCAATTTTTTATTTGGCCAAAACCCACCTCCAAAACAGTACATTTTTTCTGCTGGCATCTGATATCCTCATGCTAACTGCTTCTGGGTGTCAAACTTCTATTGCTGACCTTAGACAAACACCAGTGCCAAGACATGCTTGTGTTACATTGTGCTTTTCCTCTTAGTGTTGTAAAAGCTGTGTGACTGAGGTGGCAAAAACAACAGGGAAAGAGAAAAAGGATAATATCAAAAAAATTGAGAAGTTAGCACAGATAAAACCACCAACAGATAGTCCTTGAACCAAAACTTGTAATAATTGTTCAGCTGCTGGACTGTTCAGAAATATGTTTCAGTTTCATGAGGAAAGTGTCTTTGAATAATTTTTGGAAAGCAGCTGTTTGAGTTCTGTATCACTATTTTTTTTTCTTTTTTTTTTACAGTGGACAAAGTGCTCCTTGAGCTAACAGGTAAAGAAATTGATGCAAGAGAGGATTATCGCTGTTAAGATTAGTGACAGAGAAGCAGGGTGGCAACAAACAGCAGCAGCACCTCTAGAAACATACTGGGTAAAGAGAGTCAACAGAACTGATTCAAGGACGGCCTCCGTGTGATTTTAATGCTTTTGGCTCGTACGTGGTTTTTTCTTAAGCAATTTAGAGATCTGAAGAAAAGGCACTAGAGTACTTTGGTACCAGTCCCACGAACCAACAGATGTTAAGCCATGCAGCTGCCTACCTTTGTGTGAGGTGAAGAATGCAGAGAAGAAACAATCACTTCTGGAGAAACATGCTTAACCAGCTGCACCAGTCAGGAATCAACCGAGGAAGGTCCCTGCTGGACAAATACAATTTTTCTAGCTTTGTAAGTCTGGATGAAGGCCCTTCTCCCACATGTCAAATCCAAGGGTCTCAACAATTTTTTTTCAGCATATGCATATGCAGCACAATTATTTCTTATCAGAGCTAAGAATCTACTGAAGCTTCTCTTCTTTGAACCAAGAATATACATCTGTAATATCTATTCCTTTTAATAATGTTTGTGTTGCATATCTTCTAAGTGGTTTGTACACACTGATTAATAACTACCTGTTATGGCAAGCATTATAAGTCTTTGAAAAGGATCTGAAAACACAGGATCTAAAAAACTGTAAAAAAAAAAGAATTTAAAAAATGGAAAAAATTGTGCTATAGAATAATTTTCAAAAATAGTTTATTTTCTGCTATGAAATGTTGCATGTTGAAACAGACACCATTTTAGGATAAATACAGTGATATATTCAATAAATACTAGATAGTAATTTGTGATGTAGTTAGCAATCATAGAAAAATTATAGCAGTCCTATCTTAGATATTCTAATTGCTTGCTAAAATGTTTGCAAGTTGTTAGCTTAAGATACATGCTGCTAACTGGTATTGGAAGGTTGCTCTTTTACCAGTTGAAGAAGACAACAATTCTTCAGTGTCCTCTACAAGAATGCATTTTCTCAAAGCTCACCCATAACTGAGTGAAGCTTCAACACAGACAAACCTGTGACTAGTTTTGTTGTTCTTGCACTGTGACATCTAAAACGCCTTCAAATGGTTCGGTTTATTTGATGATAGTAATATTAGTTGTCGCAAAAACTTCGTCCTGAGTAGACAAGAACTTCTTTGGTCAAACATTCTTAGGTTCTTAGCCTTTCATATCCTAAAGGCAGCAACATTATCTTTTACTGTCATACTTCACTTCCAGTGCTAGCTGTGGTATAACCCTATATTTTTGTACCATAATTAAATAGTTGTCATTAATTTTTCATGGTTAACATTTCTGAAATCCTTTACGGGGTTGTTTTGTTGGATTTTTATTTAAAATGCTTTAGCTGCAAATCCTATGAAATGTAGGTTCTGACAGGATTTTTTTTTTACTTTCTTTTTGCCTTCTCTGGTAGTATGTTTTCCTACAATAAAACAATTATTTTCTGGTCAGAAACTCTTACCTCCTTCACATTCTATTTAACTTGAAATCCAGCTGGGACTTCAGGCTTGTTCTTAAGTTCAGCATCTTGTCATATACTTGAGTATACTTTGATTGATACAGATACAAGGTTCATGTAACCATACAAGAAAAACATTACAGACTCGTGGAGAAGCAATTGTCATCAGCAAGCCTATGTACCTGGTCTGAGATGAATTTCCAGATCAAAATGCATATTTCCTTTTTGCTTTTTGACGGAGAGGAGTACTTGACAGGTTTCTGGTTCTTCAGAAGTCTCTTGATGCCTGGAAGAAGTGACAGCCCTCAGATCGGAATGGCGTGCAACAGGCTACTGTGTTCTTGTACAAATCAAAGCACTCTTTCAAACTTGAACCCTCTTTTCTGAGTTAGAAAAAGTATATGGGAAAAATGATTGTTAAACTTTAAATATCACAGATGAATGTTAAATATTCAGGTTAGGATGCACTGTGCAAGAGTCTTAGGCTGCCAGAGTTGGTCTGAATATCTTTAAGGAGACAGCAAGAAGGAAAACATTTTTGTGTGTTTGGTAATACATTTTTAGTAGTACATGCAGTTTCTCAGATATTTCTTTGAAAATTTTGTGAGAACTAAAAACTGTAAAAACTTTCTCTTTCTTCTGACATCCCATTAGTCAAAAGGCAGGCAAAATTTTTTAAATCATGAATAATTTTAAGATCAAAATTATTACCTTTTCCCAGGGCGTAGGATGGACATGCTTTTTGATTTTTTTTAATTAAATGTTTTTGTAATATTTTTTTATATTGGTAAAAATAACTTATTATTTCCTGTTGTTCATAAAAGAATTTTTCAATAGCTGCTGAATTATTTTTAACTAACATATTTCATCAGTTACAAACACTGATAAAAGTACTATATAGATTCTCTCTTTTTGTACAATTACCTAAATCATAAGAAGCATTGTATGTTATAGAATAAGAATCTTATTCTTTGCAATTGTGTTATTTTGATCAAGAGTGCATGACATATCATACAGATATACAGTGTGGTTTGTGAAAGTGGTGTCACACAATACACTGATACTTGGATTCAGCTGCTGGTACTTCCTGTTGAATGGCTCCCAAAAGGAGCCTTGTAATCTGCAGGTCAGGAATTGCCAGGGATCTAACTCAGCCTTATGAAGCACCACCAAAGGACATTTACCCTGCTTTATGCCAGGTGAATGTTGTTGTGAGAGAGCACATTAGCTAAATCTATACAAGACAAGAAAAGTCAAACCAGGCAGAAGCAACATTGTTGACAGAGAAAAAAAGAGGAGTGCTGGAAGCCGGTCACTCATTAAGACTAATGATTTATGGGTTTCAAGGCTGATAATTCCCCACTTGACTAATAACTTCCATACTCACAGAAGTGGTGAACATACTGATGTTTTGCATAATAGCTCATTAATCTATGAGCATGTCATCTATGTTGGGTATTAGGCAATATATGTTTAAAATGTGTTTAAAATGAAAATGGAAAAGTTGTGTACTCATAAACCACACGCAATCCTGCTTGCAGAGAAACCCAAGTAAAAGTAATTCAATGGATACATGAACATTTTAATCATCCTGGCATGAATCTGGGATAACAGATAACTTAATACCTAAACATTTTTCTTTAGGGCTTTTGCAGTCCTTTTTTTTTTTTTTTTTTTTTATACAGGAGTATCTTTCTATTTATTTGGACTCTAGTTATGGTACCCCCAGCTTTGGATGTTCGTTGGTAAGAAATTGAAACAAACTGGAGTGTGTTGATGGTGGTTTGAATCAAGACATCAAAATATTTGAATGAATCTTTGGGATCAGCTCAGAAATAAACTTGTTGACAGAGATGAAATATTCACTTAGTTGTTGTCTTTTGTTTATTTGTTTACAAAAGGAAGAATTTAGTGGGATATTAGGATAAATTTACCATCTGAATTAAGTAAACACCTTCCTGTTTTGGTACGGGGGCAATAGGTCAGTATTTCTTCCTAATTCTGACAACGAGCATGGAACAAAGAGGGTGAAACAGTTGAATGAAGGACTCTAGCAGATAACCAGATTATATCAAAGGTTGGTTTTTGATGTTGCTTAAAAGATTGACTGAACAAATCTTGTGTAGTGAGTTAGGTTTGTATGGCAGTACGCAGTATCTTTTTGAATATCTTTTTTATGTTTTCTTTATTGATACTATAAAAAGGTTTCATTAACCTGATATAACTGGCAGGAAACGATCATTTTGATTATTTGTATTCCATAGAAGGAAAGTTGCAATGCAGGTCTTTTTTTTTTTTTTTCCAGTTTGTACCAATTTGGTCTGAGGCATGCAAAGAAACTGGAAGATAATCATTGGTATGTGCAGGCATAAGCAGCACATTGCTCAAAACTGTTTTTCCAAGACTATGACTAGGAAATTGTCACCTCCAGTTTGCAGAGCCCAGGCAAAATGTTTTGAGATTTTCTGAATTTTGTTTTTGGAACTGCGAAGATAATTATCATCCAAGCAACGTGGCAGTTTGAAGTAAGAACTGTGATTTATGATGTCTGCGCTATTTTTCTCTCAGAGATACCTCACCTCTTCGGGACATACTACTGGGGACCAAGACTGCCCCACAAAAATGTCTGGACTTCATTTCTCAGTGATAACTTGTACCTGTTGCATTACTTGTAACACAGTCTCCTTGTATATGTTTTACATCTTTAGTAATTACATTTGACCAAAGTAGTTGGTCTGAAGTTCTCTTCAAACCTAGGATTTAAGTGGCAAATACTGTCATTACTGAAGAGCAGAAGCTAACCATAATTTCTCTAACTGAAATTATAAATGTAAGTTAGTATGAAAGTATTGGGGTTTTTTAATGTAAGACAAAAGAGGGTGGAGCATCACCATTTTTTATCACTAGCATTTAACAGGTTTCTTTAGAGACCTGGGGCACTGGGTGGGAAGCCGAAAAAAGAAATGTCAGTTTTTACATACAGAATTCCCCAAGTCTAAACTGATTCAGATGTCTCATACTCATCTCCCCAGGTGAGATGAGATTTTCTCCACCAAAGTATAGAGCAGATGAAAAGAAAGCACTGAAAAGAGCTAATTTTACTAGGTTTGCTTTTTGTGTGAAATAAAATGTTCCGCATCACCATGTTTAACAGTACTGCCCATCTGTTCTAGCAATGGGGATCTCTCTGATGGAATGTCTCTCCTCTATTCAACATACCTAAACATTCATGTGAAGTTTACATTCTTATTGTAACTGGTAAACATTAAGAATTTAAAAGGTCTGAGGATAAGAGTAAAATGTTGTTATAACAGTAAAGTTTGATTTAAATAATTCTGATTTCTTGAGAGGGCTCTCTATATAATATCTGTTTCACATGTGATGCAAACACTGACTGAGACTGTAGAAAAAAAGTTATCTCTTAAATACTACTTTCTAATTAGCCAACAAGAACAACTAAGAAATGCTTCAGGTAACTTTAATCTCTCTGCCTGATTACACATTGTTCATTCTTTATGTCAACAAGTACATGCTGATATTTTAAAACAGATCTCTGTATGCTAATTTTCCTGTTTCCTCATCTGAAAGACTATAGCTTCCTGACTGTTAATTCCAGTTGACAGGGAATTGTTTTGTTTCTTATTCACCTCAAAATAATGTATTGTTATGAAGTGATTTATAATAAACAGTATCTAGGAAAAAACTATGATGCTGATCAGTTTTGACAACTAAAAATGCATTATTAATGGAATAATAACATTGGAAGCATCTTGAAAAGAAGGTGATTGTGAGAAGTTTATTTTTCTGTTTAGATTGAGATTCATTCTTCTAGTTTAGAGATACTTCTGGGTGGACAGGTCATTACAGAGAAGAATGCCAAAATTATTGCATGTTAGAAAGGCTTGTGATGCTGCCTGTCAAATATAGAATGATAGGTACACTTAAAATAAAGTCTGATACATTATTCCCATTAAAATCCACTTTTACAATATCTGGTTTGACATATAGAATAGATATTTTAAGTGGGTATATATGTCAGAAAGTGAATTGCCTTAACTGCTTGATTTTACGTAATGGCTGTTGATGAAAGATATTATTTCTTTTTCCTCTATGCACAGTCACATGTGAATATAAATACTGGAACAAATATTTGAATAACAATGCAGCTCAGTGCATCGCCCTTGCATTTTTTACTATTGAAGTAAATGTAAAGCTAAACCTTGAAGAGAAACTACATGTGAATTCATCCTCTGCAGTTGTAGCAGAGGACAAGTAGTAATATAAATTTGCAGTAAGTTTACTCATACATTTAAGGTATAGTATCCTTGATATGATTTGCATACACAACACAATATTTAAACCTCATATTTTAAGTCAGGATCAATTCTAAGCTAGTGTGGGCATGTAATTCACTAAAACTATTTATGCCAATACCCAAATTATGATGTCTTAGCGACCGTTCTCTAGGAAGACCAGTTTACCACGGTTATTGGATTTTATATTAATTATAGTATGTACTTTATTGAATTTGCTGAAGTGCTTTGTTGGATATTCTCCAAACTCTAACAGCCAAATGAAATTAAATAAAAAGGGTCAGCTATATTTAAGGGTATGTGAAAGTGCTTTAGAGACTGTTTATAATTAAAGAGGTTGTAAACGAACACAGAGAGTGCAAATGTCACTGCAAACCTATGCTTTCCTTAACTCACATAATTGGAAAGAACTTAACAAGAATGACTCAGTGAAATATGAGAGCATGATAAAGGATACACCTAAAATCTTTAATAAACACCTTTACAATTTTGGGTAATAGAAAGTGATAGCTATCAAATTCATTACAAAGCATGCATAAAAGTTTCTCTAAATGCACTTAACATTGTGCATTGAGTGAGAATAAAAAACTTCAATAGATTAAAAGTGATGTAGTTGAGAAAGATGAGAAAGCATCCTTTCTCCTCTTTCTTTTGGACTCTTGGGCCTAACTTTTTTATATACTCTAATGAGTAAGAATGTGTCTAAAAGGAAAAGGAATGACAGCTACGCCAGCATCATTGTTGCTTTATCCAGCATCTTGTACTGCTGAGGTATGAATGTGTTCCTAACCAGAGGTGGGATAACCAATGGAGAAAGCAGATTGCCAGGAGGGACCAATTTAAGGATGAGTGGATCTAGCAAAAAATTAGGTATAATCTTAGATTTAGGAGCTAATTTGCACAAATTTCAAGGGAAAGGCTTCTTGAACTAATACTGTCTGGATCTTTATCACTGGGTTATTCCAAAGACAAATTCCTGTTTTTCCCATTTGATATGTATGTAAGTTAGAAAGGGAAGGTTTAACCCTTTCCTGCTGAAGTCTTACAACATCACTGAAGTTATATGGTCTACTTGAAAGCACTTATTGTTTTAACAATCTAATTTAAAACTAACAAAGCACATAAAACTCTATGGTAGTTTGCAGGAAAACCAAAAGAATTACTATGAGAAAGAAAAGTCAATTCAAGGTATATTCCAGTTTATTTCTATTTTTCATTAAGTTTTTTAATGTATTTTCCTCAAAAATAATTCATTCATTATTTCTTTTAAATAATGGATTTTATCATAAAATATCATAAACTTATTTTTTTCTCAACCAAATTACAATCAAAGTCATTTGTGCTTCTGTGTTATGGCAAGGAAAGGATTCACGCTATACCAGAAAAGCCTGGACACAGAATATTTTACATATTGGTAGATATGTTCAGAAAACAAACTTCCATGGTTGTGATTATGAATATATGATGATTCACAGGTTCAGACAGCTGAGGAACAATATAAAATAAAATAAAATAAAATAAAATAAAATAAATAATTAAATATCTGTGACTTTTGGCTACAATACAAATGAAAAGTTTAGCTCCATACATGAAATAAAATATCCTCAGTTAGGTAATGACAAATAATTAAAAATGTGGATACACTGACTTATTAGAGGGAGAGTTATAAAAAAAATTCTAAAATTAAAAATATGGACTATTTAATATTTTGAAAAGTGCAATTGTAAAAATTCTGAACAGATAGATGGTATCATTTCTTCTGAAACACTTAATATTCATAGAACACTTACAGATGAGATGACAAAAAGATAATTCAGCATGTACACTTATCCTTCTGCACTTAGGGGGAAGTTCAATAAATATTTGATTTACATTCCTTCTTAAAGGTTAATATCCATTCTATCACCACAGAAAACCAAAGAAAAATCCCAGGAACTTTCATAGAATCATTTAGGTTGGAAAAGACCTTTCAGATCACTGAGTTGAATCATTAGCCCAGCACAACCAAGTCCAACACTAAACCATGTCCCTCAGTGAGACTTCTACATGCCTTTTAAATACCTTCAGGGATAGTGACTTAACGACTTCTCTGGGCAGCCTGTTCCAACACTTGACAACCCTTTTGCTGAAGAAATTTCAATCTAACCCACGCTCCATCAGCACAACACATCCAATAAAGTATGGAGATTCTCCTTAGCTCTTCTTTTGGTGCTGATGTATTTATAGAAACATTTTTAGTGTCTTTTACAGCAGTAGGTAGATTAAGTTCTAGGGGGCATTAAGCTTTTCTAATTTCCTTGCTGCATAACCTCACAACACACATGTCCTCCTGAGCTTCTTGTCCCTTCTTCCGAAAGCAATCAACTCTCTTTTTTTTTTCTCCCTCTGTTCTAGTCAAAGCTCTCTGTTCAGCCAGACCAAACTTCCCCTCTGGCTCATCTTTTGGCATGTGGGGACAGCTTGCTACTGGACCTTTAAGAGTTCCTTCTTGAAGAATGCCCAGCCTTCCTGGACTCTTGCCCTTCAGGACTACCTCCCAAGGGATTCTCTGAACCAGTGTCCCAAACAGAACAAAGTCTATGCTCCAGAAGCCCGAGGTGGCAGTTCTTGTATCCCTCCTTACTTCTGCAAGAATCAAAAACTCTATCACTTCATGCTTGCTGTGCCCAAGACAGGCTCCAACCATCATGTCATCCACTAGTCCTTCTGTGCTCACAAACAACGGGTCCAGTGGGGCACCTTCCCTAGTGGACTCCCTCACCAGCTGTATGAGGAAGTTATCTTCCACACACTTCAGGAACCTCCTAGACTTTTTCATTTCTGCTGTTTTATTTCCAGTAGACATCTAGTAAGTTGTCTGAATATACATATATTTCATTATTATTCTCAGGTAGAAAATGCAAAAGCAGGCCTGAATATATGCTGGTCAGATTACTATATGTCCAACTACCAGTATCCATGCACAATTACCCCATACCTCTGTGCCAATCCTGGCCTGCAGACAAGCAGACAAATCTGTGTGAATGATCCCTTGGGTTGAAACTTTGGCCTTAAATGGTAAATAGTAAGCTCTAAGAAGTATTTATGTTTCTTTAGCCAAAATTAATGACAAATTTAATGTTCCTTTTCTTTGAAAAAGACTAGCAATCCAGTTCACTTTCCTCCTTTGAACAATGTTAAATAGCCAATGAATTTGATCATTTTATGACAATACCTAATGCCAAATAGACAGAAACATTATTAAGGAACAGAGGTGCAAGTCTAGAGATGTGAATTCTATTTTTGGGTCTACACAGGCTTCTTGTGTGACCTGGGGTGAATTCAAATTTGTAAGGACTCAGTGTAAATATGTTTGTTGTGCCATTTCTTAACTTAATTAGTGATATTACTCTTTTGTAATTTCACAGGGTTACTATTTAGTTTCTTTGAAGAGTGTTTGTAAAGTATTTTGACTTTTGCAGTTGAATTCTTTTTAAAACATAAAACTGAAAATTAGAAACAGGCAGCAAAAAAGCAAACCATATGTCATTAAAATATTACAGCTAATCTAAAATATTAATGAAACAGGCTTTTGTAACTTATGCCAAAAGTAGTGCACAAACTTCTTTCTCACAGGGAATTTGAAGTAAAGGTTTTCTTGTTATGTTAGTGGAATTTGTTTCACAATTCACTTGCCCATTCATCACTTCTTGCTTAAGAAGACATCATAAAAAATGTTCTCTCTGCAAGTTGTCTATCTCCTTATCCTTTCTGTCGCCATGATTTCTTTTGCTCTATGCAATGCATATGCATATGCATACAAAGATATGTTAATATATAGAGAGAAATTTCATTAGGAAGAATATATCGAGAAAACATAAATATTTAACTGATACTGGGAAAAGAAAAAGTTGCTTATGTGGCTTTAACTCTGCCCCATTTTTTCAATGAATTATGAGGGACTTTAATTTCAGGGTCATCTTGTATTTCTCAAGAATAAAATATGCTTTTTTTTTCTACTGAGGCACATATGGAGAACCATGCAATACTTAATGCAAGGAACCATTTAAATTGGAGTTTCAAAATATGCCATGGGTGAACTATCTACTGGTCTAATTTATTGATTTCTGCAATTAGGTAGAAGTCTTCTCTCCAGATTATTCTAAGGTACTCAGCATTGGTTGTTGCCAAAGTTACACGGCATTAGCCTAAATTATTGGAAGACATATTGGGAAAATGGACTCTTGATAAACATTGGCTGTTCCAATTCTACCCTAGGTGTTTTGTACCACATTGAAAGTGTAAAATAATTAAAATAATTAAAAAACTGCTCTGTGACACTCATGAGCAAGTGGAGTTAATATAACTAGTTGTGAATTGAACTAACTTACTCTTCTAACACAGCCGGGCATAGGGGAAAGGTTGAGGATCTTTAAATTATGATGGATGCTCAACTAAGTAACCGTGTTCAGCTAGTCACATAGGTGCTGTCCATCTCTGATGCATGAATCATCACAAAAACAGTTGAGAATGAAAAAGACAAAAAAGAAACGAAGAGGATACATGTTAGTCACAGAAAGCATTGCATGCTGTACATAAAATCACATGCAGCATTTCCGCATCTAAATCTAAATTGTACTCGTGAAGATGATAGCTCTGCGATGAATTTAATGTACTTTCATTATCTGAGTGCTTCTTTTGTCCTTTTCCAGTAACCCAAGGATTTATTCCTATATTTCAAGCCTACATGGAGCCTCTAACAGCTGCCATCTTTCAATCTATTACACAAATAATCCTTCCATGCCTTTAAATCTGACATTTCCTTCCAGTATCGTACCAGTCTGAAGTCCATCCTGGGCAAGATTTAAAACATGACCCCCTAAAAGTTGTCCTGTGCATGTTTTAAAATTTGAATGCCACACAGCTCTTCCAGAGTTACAAACAAGGTTTTTACAAGTGAGGAGAGAACATTTCTACCTTCCTACAGGCAATTTGAACTCACTTCTTCTCCTGAAAAGATCCAGTGAAAGACATAATATTGCAATGCTGCTTTTAGGTAGAAAAAACTGGTTTTGGAAGTGAATTATTGCGTATGTGTGAGAGAAAGAGAAAAAGAGAGAAAGAAAGAAAGAAAGAGAGAAAAAAAGAGAGAGAATGAGAGAGAGAAAGAAAGGAAAGAAAGAAAGGAAAGAAAGAAAGGAAAGAAAGAAAGAAAGAAAGAAAGAAAGAAAGAAAGAAAGAAAGAAAGAAAGAAAGAAAGAAAGAAAGAAAGAAAGAAAGAAAGAAAGAAAGAAAGAAAGAAAGAAAGAAGGAAAGAAGGAAAGAAAGAAAAAGAAAGAAAGTAAAAGAAATGTCAGCAAATGTAACAGATAAGTATGTAAGAAAGGTAAAGGTAATGCCAAAGTCAATGTTTTCTAAGCTTGTCTATGTAAGGCATGCAGTATTTCAGAGATAAGACTAGTTTGGTGCTGTTGATCAGATAAGTGTTGCAATTGACCTAGTTAGAGGAAAGACGAATTGTCAAGCAATTCCTAACTCCATTAATGGGTTAATAATTTTAGTATGCTATTCTTTTTTGAAAAGGCTTATTTAAATGTTTATCAGTTGTGCAAAGTGGAGCAGCACTGGAGATTCGCAAGGGAGAACTGATCATTGCCTATGCATGGAAGCGTTGTAGGAAGATTAAAATAACATTGAGTATATTCTGTAAATGAAGGAGAGAACTAAAAGAAGCCTCCAGAGTCCATTATAAATTTTAATAATACATCAAGGTAATGTAACTGAATAACCGATCTCTGAGGGAAGAAACACAACATTTGGCTAATATTACAATTTAAATTATGAAAACAAAAAGAGCTTTTAGTTAATCTTGTCTTTCTGCTTTTATTCTTGAGGCTCTTTTTTATTTTCCCTGAATCCAAAACACCATGTAAACAAATAAAAGTACGGGAGAAAATAAACAGTTTGGCATCTCAGTAGATTAATTAATGCGCTTCAGCCTTGGCACCAGTAGGCGAAAATTATGTGCATAAATAATATCACTAATTAAAAAGATGCAGATTAACATGCAAATAATGTTAATGAGGATCTGCAATTCCAGAGTGGATTCGCATAACATCAACAATTTAATGGGTTGGAAGGCTTGTGTTTGCATTACATTAATAAATTTCAAAGACCTTGCATAAAAAAGTTCTGTTGGAGCCTCTGTTTCCCACTTGTGAGTTGTAAATTCTGTGGGCAGTAGCAAACGCTCATCGGCAGATGCCAAAGTCATTATCTCAAAGACTGTTGAGATGGTGCCATGTGCCAGTGTGACCAGCTGTTGGGAACTGGGCAGTAGGCACTGCACTGTGCCAATTATTCATATTATTTGGGTAGTCTTGATATTTATTTAAACTGATTAATATTTTGTGCTCTGCATCTTGATCTGGAGGGAAATCATTTTAAGCAAGCAAAGTTTTAAAAAAAATCTTATTAGCCTTTGATGTGTCATGGATGGTTGAATGCATAATGGAATTGATTAAGCAGACATAATTTCTAACCATAGGCAAAAACAATATAAGATGTCTTTAATGATGTCATATAATGTTGAGATAAAATATCACAGGATCAAACTCCAAGTGAATCTCAATAACCCAGATTTGACTGAAAAATGAGAACCGTTACACTGCAGTATCCTTCTTTGCTCTTGAATTGGGGAATGCTCCTCTGAGGACACTTCTTACAGAAAGAGCAAAGGTTAGGAAAGATTAGAGAAAACTCATTTTTGAATGCCATGTAACTCTTGATAATTTTGTTTCCTATTCTATGATAATCATTATCTATTCCACACCCAGCCATTCTGCTGTGGCTTTGAGACACCACAACACTGGACAAAGCAATTTCCTGAAGATGGACCCTTACAATGTGCTAGAATTATCCATCTGTGTAAGCTCTGTCTGAATGATTTAGTAATCTGAGTTCCCTCTTGTATACATTCAGTAAGACAATTAGCTACATGAAGTGGTAGAAACAAGGACCAAAATCACCAACTCAAAATTTTTCTTCATTCACCTAAGACTCAACAAATAAAGACAAAAATTATAATTTTGTATTTATATGTCTTCTACCATCTAGATCTTAAAATTATTGTCACTTAAGAAAAATTTGCAAAGTGATTTAAAGGTGAAGAAAGTCAGAATAAACACTTTGCAAGGGGAAAAAAAGGTTGTAAAGCAAGGAAAGAAGGTGTCTGCATTACAGCCAGACAACATAATTTCTGAATTTAAAAAAAAAAAAAATCTATATTTTCTTGCCTGAACCTGTTATGTATGTATGTATGTTTGTTCTACGAACATCTTTTCCCTTCCATCCCTCACTCTTGCAATAGCCTCCGGTCCTGACTTCGCCATGTTTAATGGCATCATCAGTGGATAAGAACTTAATGCATACTGAGTGGCAGGTGGTCAGCCTGGCGAGTACATGATGGCTTAAATTTTCCCCTACCAGCACTCTCTTCAGAGCTCTTTTCTATGTCAGCACTGATTTTCAAGAAGGATTTGGACATATTCAAAATAATATTTGAAATTATCTTTTTAACATGGCTGAGATGATTGGCAAACATTCCAGAGTTATTGGACATAGAGGTGGATTCACCGCTGACAAATCAAAAGTATGACTGAACAATCATTAATTCTTTAGGAAAGCAGGATGGAAGTGTGATCATGCCTTATAGGGAAAGTGTTGTAATGAGGGTACAATTAGTTTGGCTTACTGTGTCTTTATACTGGTAGTGCTCCTCTTGATACCTGTAGCTACTGCTAATTTCAATATATAATAAGAAATAGTACTATAAAGGTAAACTAGTAAATATGAAAGGATTATAACTGCATATCTATTAAAGACAAAAAGGTAATAGATATTTGAAAATGTTAATTATATGTTGATAATAACTATCACAACAGAAATACATTACCATTTATAGATAATTACATAAATTAGAGTATTTTAAGACTACACCAATATTTCTAGCCTTCAGGCACAAATGTGAACATCTAACTATTCGTCATACACTGTAAAAGTAGTGGATTGAAATTCATTTTATCTCTTTAGAGATGTTTCATGGATACTATGTAAATACAAGGTATTTAGCTTCAGAATAATCTTGGAAAAAGGGAATATTTTTCAAATCCAAACTACTTTATGGAAAATTTAATTGTGTATTCACACATAGAAAAAGAATCTTTTTAAAACTTTATAAAATTATAAAGTAACACTATTTTTGCTGTAGAAATTGTGTGAATATTGGCTTTTGAATATCCACTGTATATACTCAATTATGGAATAAATATAATGCTCAATGTCAACTAATATTTATCCAAACTGATATACACATTTCAAATAAAACATTGTCAGAAAGATTGTCAAACTGCCTCTACTATGTTTAGAGATTAATCAAATATGACTAATCAAATATGGCCAAGCCCTCAGAAAAGCTGAGCAGTATCTTGAACCTGCTTTCACAACACATGCATACTTGAGTATAAAAGTGAAAAATTCAATATGAACATTTCACAGAACATGTTTGAAGAATTCAGTTTGCTTTCCAGGGAAAAGGGAAAAACACACTTTTGAAGGCTCAAAAGTTGTGAAATGAAGCAGTCTGTACTTTGGTTTTGTTTCAAAATCATGTAAGCAAAATGAAAATAATAGAAAGTAATTACCCCTGTCTTCCTTGTCTTCTAAGCTCATCTGGTAAAACAACAATAAATTGGGTACTAATACATATTGCTGCTTCCCAAGCAAACTCTATCACCTAATTCCCTTAGACAGAAACTAGATTTACCATGCCGACTTGTGCAACTTTGAAGTAAACAAAAAAAAAACAAACAAAAAACCAGAGCAAGTCTCAATAATGTTACTTTAATTTGAAGTTCTGTTTTTCTTTCCTCTTCACTACTGCTGTCAGTGGAGCAAGTACAGCTTTGTTAATAGTTCCATTGCTCAGGGAATGTGCCTCAATGCTTCCATAGAAATATTGAGCATTAGAGTGTGATGTTAGTCTTCATGAAGTTATTTGCCCATTGTCTTTGTGATGAAAATGGCCCAAGGTACTACTGAGAGCCAATTAAAGTTGTGGCTCCTTTATGGAGTGTATGCTCTGTCCTAACATGGCACATAGGCCTTTGGCTGCTGGAAATTTTGGAAGCTCTGATGGAACAACCTTTTTCTTCTTTTTTTTTTTCCCTTTAAAATTGCTATGTTAACTGTAGTCCTCAGAACAGCTGTATCACACTCCATTTTTTACCAGTCCACTTTTTCTACAAGCTATGTAAGCTACCTCCACACCTCTGCTGTTAAATGTGGTTCAAATTCCTCTGTATTACTCAGGAATAAGTACTGTCTCATCAAGTTATAATTTTGTCCTGGGTTAAAAAGGGAGTTGGAAAGTGGTTAACTCCAGGGGGGTGGTGTTTCTTGGTGGTGACCCAATCAGCACCCCTGCAAAACTAAAACATATCATACCAGACCAGGAAAAGAAGGAAGATGAGGCAGCTGGAAGAGAAGTAACCATGTTGTGAAGCCACGAAGAGAGGGGCAGAGAGCCCTGCTGGAGGGCCAAGGTCCACCAGCCCCGGCTGGGGGCTACACTTGGAACAGTGTTAAACTGGGCCAAGTACTCTGGCTAAGAGCTGGGGGAAGTTTCTTCACTGTGAGTGGACAGTAAGAGTCACTGAAACAGCAGCAGAGCAGCAGTGAACAGAGAACTGGGGCAGAAAGCCAAGAAGATAAGAGGGAAGCAGCAAAGACGGCATGCAGCCAAGCTCAGAGACACCGGGATGTCTGACGGAGAGAGAGAGAGAGGACTAAGCTCAACAAAGACTGTTATGGGAGTAAGACTGAATTACTTTCCCAAAACCCTGAGACCTCCTAGAGAGGAGGGGTGGACTTCGAAACTTGTAGGGAGTCCAGAAATGCAGCAGCAGCTAGAGAGAGAGAGAGAGGAGCTGAAAGCTCAGAGACGTCCTGAGAGCTACACCAGGACGGAATGCAGAGGAGGTGGCCTTGTCCCTGCCCTCCCCCCTCTCCCCCGGCTGCTGCTGCTGCCATGCTGGCAAGCTGAGACAGAGCAAAGGAGCTCTGGTAGAACACCTGGGGCAAAGACTGAACTGAGAGCTGCCCTAAACGTTCTGACTCAGGAGGAGTTTGAATCCCCTGAGGAAGGGACTTTCACGAAGATGCCCTGCACTTTGTGATATGACCGTGGTGAAGCGAGTTTTGTCCCTGCTTTGCAGCCCACTGGAGAGAGACCTACGGTTGGAGCCGAAGGGCTGAGAGGGATGAGAGAAGACCCTTTGTATTGTAATGGAGAGAGAAATCTTCCAGCTATGACAAATCCAGC
The DNA here is from genome assembly GCF_025592945.1 of Manacus candei. Taxonomy (NCBI): domain Eukaryota; kingdom Metazoa; phylum Chordata; class Aves; order Passeriformes; family Pipridae; genus Manacus; species Manacus candei. Next base: position 5,775,129 of record NW_026138136.1, read on the forward strand.
TACGACTGCTGCATTGAAGAGGAGAGACACTGCTGCCCTGAAATTGGAAAGGATCTTTCCTTCTTCCCTTTTGAACTTTCATTGGAAGGAGAGGAGGGACTTGGTCTAATGTAAATATTGCTTTACCGCAGCAGAGATAGTTAGAATTGTGTATATAATGTATTATAGTATTTACTTGTGTAATAATTATAATATAATTCCCTTCCCTCCATATTGAGTCTTGTGTTATGTCTGGAAAACCCTCTCACACTGAAGCAAATTGTGGGAGGGGGGCTTGGACTTGGAAACTGGATTTTTGGGGCTCTCAAACCACCACAAACTTGTTTTCCACTTTACTGATAATCGCTGTGTTAATGTCTAGTTCCTCTTGGACTCTGAGTTACAAAGAAAGTTAATGGTGATGTTTGTGTCTGCTCAGCTATACAAATATCACTTTAAACGTTGCATATTTATTCATAAATCTAGAGTCAAGGAAGCAAACACCATTACTTTTATGGAAGGAATATCAAAGCTGCAAAGACAAGGTCAGATGTCAGGAAATGGTAAAATGCAAATTAAGTGAATCCTTATCTCTACCTCTTCTGCTATGATCTTTTCATTATTTTTGCTCTGTAATTAAAATACTTACATTTCTGTAGAGTATTGGTAAAAATAGTTTGGCATAATTCTGAGAATAACAATCTTTATACTCTAGTTAAGCTAACTGCAAAGACATATGTAATTAATATTCCATCCAGTCTTACATTTTTTAAATGAATAGAATACATCTAATTAAGAGTTAATAGTTTCATAGTAGGTGATTATCTTATTCCTCCATTGCAAGTGTGGTACATAGGCAAAAGGAATAAACCCATAAAATATTATTTATCCCTAAAATGAACCCTTGTTATGTATATAGATTAGAGTGCCTGTTGAAGCTATGTCTGGCATAGAACAAGGGAACGGATAAAGAAAACCATTCTTAGCCTGACCCTGGTGCAGAGTTGGTTCAAGTATGACCGAAACAAAGATCAAGTCTCCAAAATAACTGCTTGAATTTATCTAGGTAGGACTGGCTTCCTAGTGTCCACTCCACTAGCCAAAGACTGCAACATTTTGGATTTCCGTACTCAGTCTTCTTCCCCTGCTATATAATTACTAAGAGCAGTGGTTGAAGAAATAAAAAAGATTCTTACAATACTGAGTAAAACTCAGTGTCAATAAATGTAAAGTAATCTGGATGGATGAAATTCTTTTTATTCATGCCTGCATTCTGCTAGGCTCTAAACCAACTACTGCCACTCTGGAAAGGAGCATACATATCAGTCTCTAAAACTACAGTCTAAACATTCAGTAGTAGTTAAAAAGATAAATTTCATTCTTAGGAAAGAAAGTGAAATCAAAGAGATCCTAAACACAATGCCAAGCAAATGCATTCCGAAACCATATCTTGAATACTTCACATGGCTTCAGTAATCCAGTTTCAAAATAGCCACAAGAAAACTAGAGAAGCTACAGAGGAGGCAAAATTTCCATAATTCCTATATCACGAGAAACAAAACAAAATAGAATAGGGTTAAGAAGACTAAACTGAGGTGTGAGAATGCTATAATCCTGAAAGACATGAAGATAATGAATCAGTTATTCTCTAGCTCTGATAAGCACAAGACATGGCCATGATAGAGTTCCCAGTAAAATTAGCAGACAACAAAGTGAAGAAAGGTTTTTGTACCACATGCAATGATACAGTGGATTGTTTGTCACAAGAGGCCAAATATATAAATGGTTTCTGAAAGGCTAGGCACACTGCTAAGGGGCAGGTTCCTCTCAGCTGCAAAGCCTGACAGGCTATATAAAGACCCCAATGCTAAATAATTAACACATAAGCAATTTTTCTAGGTTGGAAGGTATGCAAGGGAAATTGAACGTATTTGCCTGATATCTTCTGATCATTAAGTATGTGCAGGAAAACGTGGAACAAAAAATATTTTTGGTCATGCCATAGAATAATACATATCACAAATTAATGCAAGATGACTTAATTAGAGCAACTTCAAATTTGTTTGCCAAGTTTGTAATATATAATAGTTTAGAATTTAAATTTCTCTTGTATGTAAGCAAAGAGATAAATAGAGGGCTATTTTGCTAAGGTATTGAGTGAGTTAACCAACCAAGTACCACATTTTAAATTTGATAGTATAAAAAATAGACCATTTCCTTTACAATAAAATCCAAAACACAGGATATAGAACATAAACCATAGGCTATAGAATGTAATATGCCGTATACAAATTTGAGGGTAGTTTCCTATGACTACACAATATTCATTGCCATAGAGTTAGGAAAACAGGACTGGGGAAGCTCTGAGAGTTCACACCTTTATATGAAAGCAGAGAAAATTATTTCTGTGCTCTTCCTCACAGAAGTTTGCTTACCAATAGTGAGAACCGTCCAGAGATCTATTTCAGTGCCTTATTATACTGAGTGTTTTCCTGGCGCTTAACCTAAACACACCATTGCCATAATTTATTTTCATTACTGTGTGTCTTATCTATGAGGCACAAGGAGAAAAGTTTATTCTTTTCATCTCTGTACTTCAACGTAGTTGAACACCTATCATATCTCCCCTTGGTTTCCTTTTTCTAGACTGAACACACCTGACACTTTCAATATCCTTGCTGTCCACTGCCTCAAAAGAAAACAAATAGGAAGTGTTTAGAAGGGCATAAAAAGTCTCTGCCAGAAGAAAAACAAAAAGCCTAGAGAAATTATCAGATGCAACTTTACTCTTTATGTCTCTAAATCACAGGGACCGTCATGCTTGAGCACTTCCTCTGTGATAGGCAGTTCTGGGAGGCAACAGAGCTGCTCTTTTCCTCAGGAGAAACTCAGCAGTTAGGGTAGAAAATGCGGCTAAATGGGACTCATTGCTATAGGTCCCTACTGTTTTGAGTAAAGCACTGGGGGCTGCAGGCTTTTGTCTGTGGTAAAGATCATAAGGTTACACTCATCTACGAGACTTCAACCACTGGAAATACAAAAAAAAACGCAGACAAAAAACAAAACAAACTAAAACCAACACTCAATTCTGAGTGCTGATTAGTCATGGGTACAGATTAGTCATGATTAATGAGAGACTAATGAAGACTTGCTGTATCCTGCTACATGGGCAAACACAAATTACTTCCTTTACTTACCCTTCACCCCACCCAAACAAGCCAGCTTAGACTTGTTGTATAATACCCTCCTTCTGCACACTCACTTGAATTGAAGACAAAGACTAGATCACTATAAATATCTTTTTTTTTTAACACAGTAACCTCGTTCCTAAAAGAGGGGCAGAGCAGTTTTACACAAGGGGTTCAAGAGTATTTGTGGTTTACCTTTCCCTACCAGTGCAAATGTCAGACTCAGAACAGCTGCATGATGAGTGAGATTTCCAATACCCTCCATGCCCCTAAGAAGTGACCATATAAAAGACAGCTGTGAGGTTTTGAATTGGAAGTAAATTTATATCTATATATATAGATAGATATATGTAGATATACATATATGGATATATACACATGGATAGATATGAATACATATAACACAGACATACACTATATCTATATATGTATAGTGTATATGAGGAGAAGTTGGGCTATATTGGACATTCCTTGGTTTCAGCTCCTTCTTAGGGTATCAGAAGGCAAGAGAGAGGTTAGTTTTCCTTGCTATTTGATCTCAGATGAGATTAGAAAATATTTATTTTCTAAATTGCTTATGCTAGGGCAGTTCCGGCCAGATGAGGTGGGGTTGCAGGTGCTTATATGTCAGAGGTGTCTAGTGAGCACGAGCACACCATGTGTACAGTACAGTGTTCCCAACTCACCATTACATGTGATGGAGCCCCGCTGTTCTGGAGGTGACTGAACAACTGCCTGCCCAATGGAAACTGTGAATTAATTTCATTTTTTTTCCTTTCAGTTAAAGCTTTTGCTTTACCTATTAAACTCTCTATCTCTAAACTCACAAGTTTTCACACTTCTGCCCTTATGAATCTCTCCTCCATCCCACTGGCATGACATTTCAATCGTGTTAAACCATGACACCAGGAAATGCCAGACTTGTTGCTACAGAGAGGGTTAACAGAATATTCCATATTTCTTTTGATATCTTGAAGTAGAGGCAAATAAAGGAATACAGAAGTAGGGAAAACTGAAAGAGCAAAATGCTTACCACATTTTATTTTAAAATATATTTATACCTATACATATTTATGCAAAGCTTATTGTCTGAATTTTTTCATATAATTATGTGTTACATTATAAAAAATATATAGGTATAAGAAATGTTGCTAGCTGCAAGCTCCCTTTTCTGCTTCCTGGGAAACTTATAGTTCTGATCATTGACAATGTATTAACACAAAGCCCAAAATAGACCTCTAGATAAGATTAGGTCATTTGAAAGGAAGCTGAACATAACGCTTCAGAAAATAAAATACTGCTGAATAAAACTTGTTGTTCAAGTTACCTACTTCAGTCTTCAGAAAATCTTAGGAGCTCCTGGTAGATTTTAGGAGCTTCTTAGGAAAAAATAAGTTGAATGAGTTAATAAGGAACTGTGAGACTGATGAAGGAAAAAGTTGGAGCAACCTTGAGGGAATAGCATCTTTATAAACTTTGATTTTTTTTTTTTTAGTTGCTATCCCATATTCTGTTACCAAAAATCTAAATTATATCTAATGCAGTAAGGGATTTTTTTTTTTGTTTATTTTTGTTGTTGTTGGTGGTGGTTTGGGTTGGGTTGGGTTTTTTTGTGTGTGTGTTTTGTTTTGCGGGTTTGTTTGTTTGTTTGTTTGTTGTTGTTGTTGTGGGGTTTTTTTGGTTTTTGGGGGGTTTTTTAATGGGCCTGTACAGAATGACATATTAAAGTGAAGAGGACGTTTCCTAAGTGACAATTGATTCTGAGTATAAACCAGCTGCAAATGAGTGAGGAGTGGAGATATTAATGGGCTTTTTAAATCAGAAATCAGAGCAAACAGATCAGGAGGGGTTTGTTTGTTGTTTGTATTTTAGGGAAGAACTGGGGTTGATTTAGGAGGCTTTGATCTAGGCCCATTATCTGAGCTGCTATTCTGGCAAAAATAGAAATTTCAAGGTATATGCCCTAGAAGAGATTTTTAGGTGGAAATACTATGAGGACTTTTCTGCAGCTTGTCTATGCCTACCCTACATGAAAGCTGGAAAATCATGATCTGGATAGTTTAGATAATGGCTGAATATATGGCAGATGATTTTGAAATTTCCTGTCTAAGGGGAAAAACAAAACACAACCAAAGCAACAACTTTTCTCCTTGGTCTGATTGTTTCTCTTTGCTTTCTCACCTCTGTACACAAAGAGCATGCATTTCCATATTTTTTTTTGCAGACTTTTATCAGAAAATTCACCTTAAATTATTTCCTCGATCATCCCCCAAGTAATAAAAATAAGTCTAAACATTACACAAGTATGTTGATAACTGATTAACTGTTTCCTCACAAAGCCAAGGCTGGCTTTCTGCTTGTTCTTTGCCTCTCAGTTCTGCTCTGAGAAAGCTAAATGATGTTAGGGCAGTACAATCGCTTTTCTAAACAAGAGGACATGTCCCAAGCTCACAGCATCCATGTAATAGCCATCCTGTTTCTGGAGTTCAAGGTACCAGGTTTCATGAGATTCTTCCCACACTCACAGGTGGCTAGACATCTTGTGGGAAGATAAGGGAAATCTGTGGAATAGCGATCAACAGCAGAACAAGTTCCCTCTTTCCTTCTCTCTTTTGCTTTCCAACGTGTGTTGTCTTGTAGGCAAAGTGCATGCACTCACACTGGGAAGAACCCAGGCCACAGAGATACCTAGAATGATTTTTCTAGTCCTTTTCTTGTTCCTGAAATTCAGAAACCCATTGGGATGTCTCTTGTCTAGGGGAATCACTGCTACTTCTGCAAAAGTACATGACTACAAAAGTCAGTGGTCCAGGTTGGCTCAGGGCTGGGATTTTAGCGAGGACCAGCACTTTATCTTCACCAATATTACATCTTCTGAGAGCTAGAATCAGGCTATATACAATTTAAGAGCGATCATCTTTACTCTCATCTAAGTAGGAAACATGGGGAATGCAGAAAATACTATGTATTCTCATGGTCCATTTCAAAAATACCATTGTCAAGCACATCACAGACAGTACAGATTAATACCAAATGCTTTCAATATAATGGATATTTCTTTGTTTCCACAGGCTCGTAGGTTGTATCTATAAGAACTTCGCTAATTTTTTTTCTTTTCCAAACATTTCCAATTATATCTATATCACATTAAATGATGCTGCTAGATCTCTATACAGAAAGGAATCATGACCATATATTTATTGCTCCCAAAAATTAAAAAGGGTAAGATAAAATTCAGACCAAAATCATGCAAAAAAAATGTTGCTAAAAAAGCAAATAATCATAATCAAGAAATGCTGTAATTGAGGCTCCTTAATAGTGGAGTAATGAAATAAACTCTAGAGAGAAAGCACAAAGAGCTTTATTTTGTGATAGTGACATATCATAACTAGTTGGGGTATGGGAGAAAAACTGTTTTAGTTGAATAAAACATGTTTTGTGCTTGTTGTTTATTATGGAAAAACAATAGAGACACTGTGTTAGCGTTACGTTACCAAGTTCATGTTAACATGAATTTTAAATTCTTATATCTTTTAAATATGCTTGAAATGGCAACAAATAAAAGGCAGAATATTAAATGTTATTTCAATGTTTTTATGAAATCTCTTTGAAAAATAAATTAATATAGAAAGAATAACAGATTACTTAAAAATTTCCTGTTAAGTACCAGGTGTTTTTTGTGTACTGATTTCTAGAATTTAGTTCTACTTCCTTGGTGTGAGATATTTTGAAAATGTTTTAGCCACTGTAGAAACTCTACATTTAGAGATGAATCCATGAAATTGGATGAGACATTTGCTGCTGAATGAATACTGTCATTCATTCTGTGGTTGAAAGGAAAGGAAGGATCCATCCACTCTCACCAAATACCTGTTTAACCTTGGGAAATGTTGAACGCAGTATTCAATGTCACTTCTTCCAACTGGAATTCCCATGCCATTTATTACCCTTCATATTGACTTCAGCCTTGTGCACTAAAATAGATGACATTTAGGAAAGAGCTTTCTTTTTTTCCCTATTTAAAAAAAAAAAAAAAAAAAGGCAACAATAAGCACAGTATCAGTCGACATCTCCTGGACCTCTAGCGTAAGACTCAACTTTCTAACAGGATATCATTCTTAGCCACCACAGGAGTTTAACTTGAGCTTGCAAACCCAGTTCAGTTGTCCTCCCTCTAACAAAATCAAGAGGTAGAATCCAAGATTTCTCTTTAGACACTGTCTCTGTGATTTGATTCTCCAGAAGTCACTTTCCTTTTCCATTTCCCAATGGATAACAGAAGGCAGGATGCATCTTGGCTACATTAGATGTGCACCCTAATGGAGATTTCTTTGTACTAATCTTAGCAAGCAAAACCCAGGAACTTTCCCAATACATTGTTTGTCAGTCATAAGCACTGATCTGCAGATAATAAAACCAAAAATAAGTAAGATCTGAAGGAAATGATGACTTTAGCTCTGTCTGTGTGCACTTAGGGTTTTCGTACATAAGCTTCTCACCTGTGAAAATCTTATTTTGATTTTGCATGTATATTGGTATGTATATGGATATCTTATGTGTATATATTTGTCTTATAAAAGCTATACATGTAGTAGTCCTTTCAGCAGCAAAATCTGTCCCAAAGAATGAAAAAAGGCCATTTTAAGATTTTGAGATATATTTTTTGCTCCACACTGTATTTTTAAGGTTGAGGGAAAAAAATTTATTAATTTATATATAATAGCCCAAGCTCTTGGACTAAGGAGGGATGCAGGACCAGTTTGAAATGTGGGCAATTTGGAGTTAGATTTTATGTAGGTACTAGAACCTTTCTCATTTTTCCTTACTTTCTAGCTCAGTGCCTGGCTCACTAACTTCTCTTGCTCCCTATTGCTTAGGTGATTGAAGTGATTTCTTATTTTTTTTTAAGCGTTTACATTTTACTTCAACAATACTTCAGGAAAATATGCTGATGAACTACTCTACTACTACAATACCAGTTTCAGAAAGAAATAATGCAAACTCTTTAATCTTTTTGTCATAAATGGTAGGGTTATCTTCCATTTATATCACAATGTCTTTGGTTTGGTTTCCATGCAGATTGATGGGGTTTCATGCAGATTGGCATGATTTATTGACAGCTGTTGATATCTCCTTTACAAAATGGGCAGTATTGGGATACACTGCAATATCTGATCTGGAAGCTTCTTGTGTATTTCCTGTTCATTCCTGATTATGACAGTGTTATATATTCTTGTTCTAAATTTGTATTACATTAAGGATGATTTTCTTGCATATGACATCCCAAGTAACCAGTCTGAGCTATTTTTTATGAATTCCTATCATGAAAAATCAGCCATGCATGAAAAAAATATAAAAAAATATTATTTATTTGAGCTCGAAAAAGATCATTGTAAGGTAGATATGATTGTGCCATTCATTTAATTTTTAATTCTGAAAAAATGACTTTTGATTATTGTCAAATGGCAATGTTATTGACACACTCAGCCTGATTGGATGATCTTTTAATAAGGATGGTATGATTATTTTTCCTTAATATTATATAAGTCTATTGGATATCTCATAGGATACAAAAATGTGGAACTTAGCAAAAGACTTATATTTTATTATTTGGTTTTGTAAGTAACAGAATTTAACCTCTCACTATCTTAAAATTTCTTTATCTGTTTTTCTTTATCCTTCCTGATAGCCACAGTCTTTATCTTCTCATTTAAGCCAGCCAAAATTTGCACATTAGGTTTCAGTTCTCAATCTTATTATGATAGGAAACTCTGCACATGCTGTGTTTTCAAACCCTTCCAAAATATACTACAGAAAAGTTTGTAAGAAAGTAAATAAATAAGTTGCAATTCCTTTAAAAAAACAGGTGTATCAGGACAAACAACATTTTATTCAATATTACTTTCATTTGAATTCATAATGAGAGTAAGCAATTCTTGCTATTGCTCGTCTAACCTATCTGCACAATTTAACCTGTAAATAAAACCTTAGATATTATCTAAGATTTTTTATAAAGTATAGCCAGTACGCCTTATTATATAAAATTTTACAACATAAAATATTGTAAAAATATTAAAAATCTCACAATGTCAATGTCAGCTACTGAAAAAATTTGAAAAATAATGCAAGATTTTGTCATCTTACTGTTGTCACAAGTTCACGAATCTTTATAGTTTCTTCAATATGTTTAATCTAATGTAATGATGTAAAACTGAAAGCACTCAAAAGTGCTCTCTTGGGACTCATGCTAAGCCCTTTTTCTTTTTCCTTTTTCATCATTCAGTCTTTCTGAAGCTCCTGGGACAACCACTTTAAAACAATCTGTGGTGGTATGATTTATATTTATATATCTAATGAAGCCAATTTTAAAATAATTGTCCTGATTTAATTTAAATAACTCCCTATCTGCTATCCTGCTAAGGATGGTCAAGAGAAATCGCTTTATACTTTACTTTATTAATTGTACCTCTATATTGGTTAAAACACACAATAACATTTCTTGGCAACAGTAGGCTTTTCTTTTTTGCATCTAAGTTCATTTCTCAGTATATTTTATCACTTCTTCTACCCAGTGACAGATAAATAAATAAACTGCCTAAGTACTGTTCAAAAACAAAGGATTACATTTGCAAGTGATGGAAGCAAGAAAAATTTGCAGTGGTGTATTGTTCTGGCTAAGATGGAGTTCACTTTCCCACAGCAGCCCTCGCAGTGCTGTGCTTTGCATTGATAGCTAGAAAGGTGTCGGTAACACATCAGTGGTTTGGCTACTGCTGAGCAGCACTGGTAAAGCATTGGAACTGTCTCTCAACATTCCGTCCCCATCAAGGGGCTGGGGGTAGGTAAGATCCTGGGAGGGGCCAGAACTAGGCCAGCTGACCTAAATTAACCAGAAGGATATTCCATACCATATGACATCAGCTCAGATATAAAAGCTAAGGAAAGGAGGAGGAAGGGGACACATTTGTTAATTACAATGTTTGCCTTCTGCAGCAACCCCTACATGTGCTGAAGCCCTGCTTCCTGGGAAGTGGCCAGACATCATTTGCTAATGGGAGTAGAGAATAAACCTTTTTTTTTTTAATCTTTGCTTATGCATGTACAAACTTTCGCTTTTGGGCTTTTACTTTATCTCAACATACAACTTGTTTTGCATCTTATTCTCTCTCCCCTGTCCAACTAGGAAGGGGAGTGTGGAGTGGCTTGGTGGGCATCTGGCATCCAGTCAAGGTCAACCCACCACAAGTGGTCAGAACTGTATGCAAAAACATTACAGAAGGAAATCAGGCTAGGAAAAATATAATACCAGAAAGGTTTAGTTAGCAACAGAATGCAGAAATAATTATTCACAGAGATAAGAAAATAGAAAAATTTTTCTAGAGACAACCAGGTCCTTAACCAATTTTCTTGGCTTATGGTACCTGAACTGGCACAGTATTATGAGGTGGTTTTGGCTACCCAGATACAACTGGGTGTTAGTATACACAGATACATATATATGACTAGGATCACTCCATGTTTCACAGATTAGTAATTTCTAGAAGGGTAAAACACAGGTTCTATTAAGCCTTGTAAATGCTAGGAAAGACAATCAAAGAATCCAGAAGAAGAAATTAACTGTGTGAAGGAAAGGAATCACAGGATATATCATGAACCAGGCAGTGCTCCTTAGTCTGTGCAATGGATTTGCTCTTCTTTCATTAAACACCTACTATCATTTTGCTGCTGCTTCACAGTACTTATCACACATTTGGCTTTAAGTAGTCTAATAAATACAGGAAAAATGTATGTTAGAAATTACAAACAGTTAATAATAGAAATGGAAGTCCTGAAAACACTTAAATATTAGTATCTTCAGACATCATTTCATCTCTAAGATTAGATGTTATTATCACTCACTGAATGTCAGTAGTAAACCACCTAAGGAGTTATTACATTTCAATGTCTTTACTAGAAAACTTCAATACTACAAGAGAAATTTTAAAAGAAAAGAGAGATCAGGAAAGTTTCACTCTTAAAGTAAACCTTACTTAGGGCTTGTTAAATATATAGCATCAAAATGGCTTTATTTCTGAAATATGGTGTTCTGTGGATCCATTTTTCAGTAGAGTTGGAATTAAAGACACGAAGTTTGACTCTTTTGTTAGTGTAATTTGGTTTATATACAATAACATATAAACAGACACCTCCACTAGATATCCTTACTGTACAGTCAAAAGAAAAACAAAAAACCCCTTCCAGTGTTTCAAATACATTTTTACTGTGGAATTGTTTTGGCTGATCAAATTTAGCACTGATAGGAAGGTGGGTGACATGGCTTTTACAAACTTAAGGAACAAGTGTGAAACCATTATGGAATGACATCTGCAAAATTAAATCCGTGTAAAGGTTCTGTGAATGTGATGTTAGAAATGACAACAGTGTGCGTATGTGTGACCAATGGCAAATTACATCAGAAAGTTTTTCACATGCAATTCCAAGTGAAAAGCTATCATAATCTGAAAAGATGCAAGAACGTTGCAGAATTTGGAGCAATGATAACACAGAGTGATCCTCATTATGAAAACCATCTCTGCTGTGCCAGACTCTGCTCAGAAAGGCTGTATAAACATCTACATAAGTGGGATTGTGAACAGAAGAACACTTTTTGTGTTTTTACAGTTGCTCAGGTAAATTTGCTGTGGTCACCCAAAAGAAAATGCCTGACTGAGTTCAACTCTTTGATTCTCTTAGATCTTTTTGCTTCGTATAGGCAGAGATGCCAAAGAGAGAATAGATGCAGATCTCAGTGAATAAAAATGGTGTTTGCTTTGTTAGGAATGGCAAACAAAGCAAGATATGTTGGCAGCAGCAACAAATGTATACAGAGATACTACAGATTTTGAAATGGAAGGCTGATGGGCCAGCACAGTCATTTATACAAATATCTTACCCTGACTTATTCTCTGCCTCACACACCTTTGCTAACCTCCTCCTAAAAGCAGGGGTGTTACTTACATGGCAACTCACTGGTAGTTAGAGACAGTTGGTAACATCAACAACCTCTTCTGCTCAAATCCTGTGAAACAGCTCCCAGATGAAGTTTACTGGGAGGACTTATATAGAAGTGGCTTTTGCCAAAACTCCTCTGATATCAACACTAATCCAGCAACAAACAGTGAAACATTTCTTCTAAGACTCAATATTTGCTGACCAAAAACCATACCTGCCTGATACAGTGACAGTTTTCTTGAGAGAGATTATATTGAAGAAAGGGGATAAGAGTAATAACTCAGGTCATTAATTCCTGTAACTACTTCTTGAAATCTCTTTTAAAGAAAAAACAGAGTTGTTAAAAGTTAGACTACCACACTTTACAGATTTGTTTGACATAGTTCAAATTAGAGTGCTTTCAATTCAAGACCTTTTAAGATTTAATAGCAGTAGTAAATACAAGGTGCTAGTAATTATTATTTTTAAGGCAAGTAAAGCTCAGCAGAACTAGATATCAAAGACAAATATACAGTAATGGTTTGAAACACTAGGAAACCGCCTAGAAAAAGACAGGAGAGAACTTAAAGCATGAATGATGGTGCATAATTATGTAAATGAATTTGAAGGTAAGTTACATGTAAAACTAACAATGACATAATTGAAGAAATATCTGATTAAGAGTTAACATTTGCTCTGTGTTGTTTGGAATACTGTAGAGAGCCCTGGGTATCTCCATGCCATTAAGATATTGGCAAATCAGAAGGCACGCAGAAAGTAGCAGCAAAAATAGTCAGGAAAGAAAAACTGACTTTGAGAAAAGATTGACTCATCAGGAAGCAAGTACTTAGAGTGCATAATTAAGTGTGCAGCCAGTTCCTGCAGTGAAATCTATTTTTTAACCTCTTAGAAATTTAGGTAGAAAAACTAGCTGTGTATGAAAATAAACACAACTCATCTGAAGATCACTGAAGGTTTTCTTTTCTTTTTTTTTTTTTTTCCCAATCTTAGGAAATAATTTTATACACTCCAGGTCATTCACATAGATGAACATGATATTACAGTTCTCAACTGCTGTCTTATGTGATCCTCTTGTTTTTAACAGCCACAATCAAGCAGTTTATTAAAGGCTTGGTAGGACTGCTGGTGACAACCTCTGTATTTGCTTTGCTAATGCTTCCTATTTTGAAGATTCACTGAATTTTTTTAGCAGTTTGGGCACTTTCAAGTTTTGTTATCAGACTTCAGTAAGAGAAAAAATAAGTCAGGGAAATGCCTCTTCCTTGTCTCAGGAAATCAGTTATCAATGACAAAGTTAGAAAACATTAAAAATTCAAGTTCTACAGTAAAATGATGACAGTGTATCACAGTGGAAAAATGATAATCAACAGAGTTTCTCCCACTCTGGTACGTCTGTTTGCCTGGAAAAAAGAACCTCTTCAAGTTGTCCTAGCTATGCAAAAATGAGAGAGATGCAGGAAAGAGGTCACAGAAACAGGGATCTGAAGCTGACATTTGAAAAATCTATGATGGATCATGTCCACCTAATACTGCATTGGGAACTTGCTACAGGAACACCTAAGAGAGTTTGTGTTCACCTTGTTCTTTAGTTCTTATCAAAACAAAAGCTACCCTCAAAAATCTAGAAAATTACAAGTTTTGGCTTTCTATTTTCAAAGGACTAGGTTTAAAAATGTCTGCTTCCAAAGGGATTTCTCTATTGACTTTGCACTGTCATGAGTATTTATATTCCTCCTAGGCATACCTATGTATTCCTTCTACACACCTACACTGTATACGGTAAGTCAGAATTAAAAACAAAGCCTCTTACTTACTGGACTGTTGCATTCTGTAGGTCCTGAGCAAGAGACTTTTATCAGCAATGCATGAGACGCAGACATTGTACAGAGGATTGTACAGAGGATTTAATAGGTGGCCTAAGTAAGATGGGCTGAAGCACAAGAGTGAGAAAATTAAAGGTCTTCACTAACTTTCTGGGCAACATACCTTTCTGCTTTCAAATCCACTGATAGTACTGACCATGAAGTTAGGGGGAAAAAATATGCTTGTCAGACATTTACAAGAATGTGATGAGTTATAATTACCCTTGAGTCTTAGGCTTTTGCTCTGTAGCTGTGTTGGCCAGAAGGCTCTGGTAAATACTCCTGAGGGAGTACAGTCATCAGAGGACTAGCCTCCATATTACCAATATGCAAAGAGATTCATGCAGTCCACTCTGTTATTTTGTGATCTGTGTAAAGAATAAAGTCTAACCATACTGACCATTACTCCTTCAGGCATGAACCACCATATTTATCAGGTCACTGCGTGCTGACTTAGTTAACTGGCAAAATTAAGGAATAAAACAATATTTTCCCTACTTAAAAACAAACAAACAAAACCCCCAGAAAAACCCCATTGAATAAATAGACAAATAAACAAACAAACAAACTAGATTATTCTAACTAGCAAGAACTTTCTTTGGTTTCTTCTAGCACAGTTAGTGCTTCTAACACTTCACAAAGATTATGACTCGTTGTTTCCCTTCTTTGAAGACATGCCCTTCATACCTGCAACATTTCTTGGATTATTTTTTTGTACTACATGTGTTTCCAAAGATGGATGTTCTTCCTCTCTGAGTGGGAAATGTACAATAAATGGACTTACAGTATAATAAATGGAGTTACTGTGTACATTTTTAAATTTCCAAGCTATGGTCTCCATTCATATTTATTTACTCCTTCATGATTGTTTGTTTACAGTTCCTGCTGATCAGGCACTTGGATGTCACATGGAGTAATATAAAACTATATTCTTTTCTTCTCACTCTTCTTCCATGTCTCCTGCATTGCTTAATTTCCACATTTTATTACAAAGGCAAGATCTATTCTCTAGTGTATAAATATCTACCATGATTATATATTGATAATATTGAAAATAGAGATACAAGGTTGCATTACAATGTTAATTTATTTTTTTTTAAAGGACAGGAAACTCAAAGTCAGCTCTGAAATTCCTCCCTCAATTTGCAAAATGGGTATAGGTATTCCTGCCTATATCATGTGTTAGACTACCCACTGGTATGGGATTGCACTACTTGAACGTAAAATAGCAACAGCCAAGTTTTGACTGCAAAAGACCCTTATTTATCCATGATGGCAGACTTAAAATGGCCAGTCAGACTTTTAGGAAAAAACAATAAAATACAGCCAGTTCTTGAGTCAAGGCTTTAAAAATAAGTTTAAGCTCCAGATAACTGAATGTTAGATTGAAAAGAATAATAGACTGTTAAACAAGCCAGTGATTTGAACTTAAATGATATTCCTTTTTTAAAAAAATCCGCTCCCAAAAATATTTTTTCCTGTTTTTACCCATGAAATATTAGTGAGGATTTCTTTTTTATCAGACAAAAAAATGTTCCAACATTTCTTGATGTTTTCCTTGGTTTTTTGTTGTTGTTTTTTTTAAAACTGAATCCATGTTTCTAAGCATTGTCTGTTGCAATACAATATTTTCAGAAAAATGCCTGTTAGAAAGTTTAGACATGGTAGTTCAACTGTAAGCTTCTGGGGATATCTATGTTGTATTATGTTTGGCTTAGATTGAGCAACTCCTGCTAGATTCAGCAAAAATAAAGCACAATGACCTGTTCAGCTGGACACTTTAGCAGCTGGTCTATAACTTAAGGAGAGTTTTCCTTTACGCTTTCTAAACTGTCCTGGGGATTGAATAGACAACATATAAAAATATGACAGGAAGATGATGGATTATGGGTCATAAGTCTCATTTCAGCCATACAAATAAAACATCATGCTTGTGTGTTATGATAATACATTTAATGGACAGAAATTAGCAGATGTTTATTGCATTCTAGTGTGCACAGCATACCAAAAATCACAGAGGAATGTTTAAGAGATTGTAAAGAGACTGTACCATTGGATGCCTGTAAAGCAGAGCTAAAGTAGCAAAACCACAGGAAAGCCAGTTTGGTAGTTGTCTGGCTTTGGTTTAATCGTTCCTCTCTGCCAAATGCAGTCATTAAAGTGTAACAACAATTATATGCTTTTTCTACCCCTTCCTAAGCAATACTTTATAGCTGTCAAAACATAAGGTTGTGGCAGACTCTTCTTAAAATAAAATGTCAAGACAAACCTAGGAAAAAAAGTATGAATGAAACTTTGTAGTTCAGTGCCATTCAGAATTCTATAAATTATCCAATATAACATATAAAAGTACTAAGATTTGGCCTTGCTCAATTACAGTCTGGAACAAGCTTCTATATATAATGCATATATCCACACAAAGAGAAATGTAGCTTCATAACAGAACTACTTTTTTTATATATTTGGATGCAAAAGCTAGACTTCATTAAAAGAAAGATTTATGTTTACAGAATGTGTTGAAAACCACCTTAACCCTTTTTCCAGGCAGGTAACATTCATTTTCAGAAACCTATGAATCTGTCAATTTTAGAACTCTACTAATATTCACTGAATTTTAAAACTCCCTGTTTCCATATGAAGCCATGTGCAGTAAATTTTGACCTTGCCCAAACACAGACTTAGTGACAAAACTAATGGGTGTGTTCTCTGTTTTCATTAACAAATTGACAATATTTGCATATTAGCTTTTTCTTTACTGTTTGACCTCTTTTCAGTCATATACAAGCACATCTCTATAAGCATTATCTGCCAGAGATTCCTTTAAAAGTGGATTTAGAAATGTAGTCCAATTAAATCAGATAGCCATGAGCTAATAAATATAGCAAATATTGCTTTGTAGATGTACATATTATGTTGAATATGCATGTATTTTAATAGAAATACAGGAACTCTAAGCAAAAAATGTACAAATTATTATAATGTAGAATAAAGAATCTATGTGTCTGTGCTGTTGATTTCATCACAATGCCTGCCTCATAGTGAATGGCAGCCCATACCAGGGTGTGTGCTCAGGTGTTGGCAGCCTAGGTTAGATTTGCTCTTGTTCCAATCCTTTTTTTTCATGGCCGTGGCTACTGTAGGCTTGACTTATGGTGGAAGAAAGGCACTTAGCATTGCAAAAGGCCTATTTGC
Organism: Manacus candei; assembly: GCF_025592945.1. Classification (NCBI taxonomy): domain Eukaryota; kingdom Metazoa; phylum Chordata; class Aves; order Passeriformes; family Pipridae; genus Manacus; species Manacus candei. Next base: position 5,792,341 of record NW_026138136.1, read on the forward strand.
CGTTTTTGCAACATGATTTAAAACAGAAATCATAGAAGCAAGATGGCAACTGCCAATTTCCATTAATTTTTATACCTTCTTTCAATGGTAGATCAGCACGAAGGGAATTTGTCTAAGTGTTAAGTATAACAAGGCCACTATGTAGTTACTAACAGTAGAGACTTACCTTAATTATAATTTTCACATTGTTTATTTAGGTTTTTTGCAAGAAATATCTGAATCACAGAAAAACTCAATCACTTTTGATGTATACATTTTATTTTCAGATGTCAATTTGAATCTTCTCCCAATGTCTCCAGTGAAACAATTTTGTGGAAAGTATCAGGACACGATATTGCGGTATTTGAGATAGCAGTCAAAAGGAAGAGGTGAGCATATCAGGTCTCACTATATTCTCTCCATACTTTGGGATTACCACAGATATTTTTTGATGCACTTTAGGTATATCAAGTATCTGCAAATTGTACCCATATATTATAAAATGATCTGATAAAATTGGAAAGATCGTAGTTTTCTTAGGATCTGAATTGTGACTATGGGACTTTGTGCAATGTTTTTCCATTTGCAGTCTTAGCTTGTATTACAATCATCATATTTTTCTATTATCTACAAAATTATTGGCACCATGGAGGGTCTGGATAGGAATTCGTTGTTCATTTCTTTTTTCAATACAAGTACAGAAACCTATCAAATGAAATTCAAAGGAGCCATGTTCAAAACACACAAGGGGATGTGCAATAACAGAGAGATCTGTGGAACATCTTGCCAAAGGAAATTGTGGGTACTGAAGGATTACAAATTCCAAGGACAGTAGATTAATCTCATGGAAGAAGTGTGTTGAGGATTACTAATAGAGGGAAATCATATTCAACTCAGCGTGCCTCCTGAGCTGCAAGTAAACAGGGGCTTGAAGTCTATTCAGATGAAATAACATCACTTTTTTTGTCTCTGTTCCTACTATGGTGAATAGTAAGTATTTTTTGAGAACACATATTTTTGGTCATCACTGGAGAAAGAACTCTGCTTCAGATGGACTTCTAGTCTGATTTTGCACAGCCATTCTTTAAACAATTCTCTGTTTTCATTTTGACCTAGACTACTTCCTCAATGCGCTACTATTTTCTGCTATGGAATGATAAATTCATATGAGAAGATTTTTTCAGTTCCCAGAATTTCCTGTTCATCATGTTGAGAAGTTATTGTGTATGGTTTGCTGTTCTTTAGAGAATTTCCAAACACTGTAAGATCTTATGAGAGGCACTGAAATGAGGTATATTCAGATTGGCACTTTGTGCATCTATCCATAATAACTTTTTCCAGATTTGTTGCTGATGCATCTGCTTTGATGTAATTATTTCACAGAAGAAAAATGATGTAAAATAAACAAACTTTGTACTATGTAAATAAAATCTGTCTGCAAATATAATTGTGAAATTTTAATGATCTATTAGTTTTAGGTATTTTGTACTATGCTATAAATGGTAATTTGAAATTTTTTAGTTTTGCATGCCTTTCTAAGATTAAAATTATTAGAGCTCTGTTTAAACCCCATGAAATAAGAACTAAAGAAGGAAAAATCTATTAAATGTCATAAGCATTCAAAATCTTCCTTAGATTTTAATTCCTTATTTTGAGTAATTTCTACTATGGAAGTCAGACCCAATGACATGCACTATGCTCTATCTCACAGTTGACAATACAGTGCCATCAAAATCATAATTGTTAAAAAAAAGAAAGATTAAACATCTTACTCTACAAGTAATACGTAATGTCACATACCTATTACTGAGAAGGCCCATCTTCTGTGACCAAAGAGAATAACCTGATTTGAACTAGAAGAAGTGAACAGAATTGTTAAACAATCCTTTGCATTTTAAGCAACATTTAATTAGAAACACACTTTAACCACCAAAATGATAAAAATCCAAGAGATTAAAATTTGAGTGTCAATTATCATAAAATTCATCATTGTAATTCTTATTAAAACTCAGTGTTTAGATAGGTAATGATTTTATAATATGGCAATTTGCATAAGGAGCCCTGAGATGGCTTATTATTTCGATCCTACACAATTACAATTCTAGCTCCATACATCAGAGCTCTTAGCAATGTAAAATCACTGTGCTAATTAATAAGCCATTTACTGACTGCAGCTAGTTATGGTGGTCCTGCAGCTGACCTTACGGAAGATGAGCCATCTCTGAAGTGCCTGTGTGTAACTACAAACATAATGATGTGCCAGGAGGGAATCATTAAAAATAATTTACACAAGCCTTCATTTACAAGATCTTTTGATAGCATGCTTCCCCGGTGTTTAGATCCACAGTGCAACCCCTACCATTTGGAAAGTGCCAAGCAGGAGAGTGAACGAGGATACCTAAGTGGTTAATTAAGAGCCATTCGGACGCCACAAGAGCCTCCTGAAAAATCCCTCTGATGTCTGCTGTGTCAAATGTCTCTCACAGGCAAAACCACAAGAGGTAGCTGCCATAGCAGGCTAATTATTGGGGACCAGGAGCAGCTGAGAATGGCCTGTCACTGAGGCTTGCTGTGAGCACCCAAGCCCAGAACTGAGCAGAGCAGCTTTTGTGTCATTGGGCTTGAGAGAAACAGTGGAAATGAGGCATTGTGATTATCAGAGGTGATTGCATAAGCCATAAAACTGTGCAGTTGTAGATGAAATTATTCACTTGTGCTGTTTGATGCATTTTGTAACTTTTTACACTTTAACATAATTCCACTTCCAACATGTGTTTTTTTAAGACTTGCATTTTGAATTCCTTTAAGAAAACAATAACTTATAAAGGCCTTATAAGGAGGAACAAAGATTTCAAAAACATCAAAGATAATTTTTATGACATAAAAATAATTTCAAACTACATAAAGAGAACCAAAAAAACACATTCAATCACACTACAGCATGAGACTACAGGAGAAAATATGCACATACACACAAAACAGTCTTCTAATTTCAGTACAGTCAGAACAACTAACAAGACTAAAAGAATATGTCACTGCCTTCCTCACAGCAGCTAGATATGAACATCATAAAAGCATGCAGCTCATGATTTATTTCTCCTTCAGCCAAGTTCCTGCAAGGTGGAGGAAGAGAGCTGTTACCTTGTGTGGCATTTTATTAGTTTAGTGGCATTCAATTGGTTTATTGACCTACAAGGGATTTTCCAAATCTGCATGGGGGATGTGTCTTCTTTTCACTAGCTTGTCAGTTATGTGGCTAAGAGCAAGTGGTTCATACTCTGAGTGTGCAGACACTTCCCAAGTCTGTCTGATACCTTTTAAGTTTATTTTCTGAGCTGCTTTCCACAAGTATTGTGTGAGAAAACAGCATGAGCACACTTCTTGTGCGATCCTTGCTAGATTAGTAGATTAGTGCCTTATGGCTGAGCGCCAAGACTGGGCCTGGGAAGGTAGAGGCAGCAATGTATTTGCTCTATGACTGTGTTTGTGCATGTGTAGGTATCTGGGAGAAAGAAAGAGGAACCATGCACCATGTGCTTAGCATCTTATCAATGCATCTTCTCAATGATACTGATAGGATTTTTAGTTTGCATGTGTGATTTTTTTTAAATATATCCCATCTTGGCAATTTTATTTTAGTAAGAGGAGAATTACTACCTTCTAGATGGAAACCACCCCCTTCCAGATCTCTGTGATGTTTTCATTTGAAATGTGTTAAATTTACTTTGTCTCATTTTTAGAAGAGCTGTGTAAACAAATTCTCATGAAATAGAAAACACCTACCTGCTTCTTTTGCAACCACATTACTTTGCAGGAAGAAGATACTATACTAATGAACCTACATGTTCCTCAAATGCATGAAGAAGCTTTCTTTCTAAGATTCTCCTATCATTTTGTAGAACCTGATTGAATAGAATTCATCTCTCCTTGCTACAAATTAGATGAATTGTCCAGAGTAATAATTTGGCTTCCTTCTGTAAGCAGTGGAGACAGACAGTTTCAAAAGGGAGGTGGATGTGGGTTCAAGCCAGTCAAGTTGCACCTCTCTCATTAGACAAGACATATCACTTTCTTACCATAGACAGGGAATCAGCAGCCACATCGGTCCCTTAATTTTTAAAGTGACATAAGTTCTCCTTTTCTGTAGTTTGTCTACAGTCTATAGAAATGGTGAGAATTGCAGCCATACTTTCACAGAGCAGAAGACCAAGACACAAGGAGAAGTTGGAGAAGCAGTGCCATGCATGCAGCCTAGATCCTAATGATTTTCAGACTTGACTGACTCTATAGTGCTCATAAGTATAGAGAGATAGTAGGGTAAAACCTCTGCCCGTGGTTCCAGTCTGCAGTCTTGCAAGGAAAGCAGAAATCCCATGGGGTGATGACAGCTTTCACAGCTATTTTCCTTTGCTGGGAACATGACAGTCACTTTCCTCTGGGCCTTCACCACTAGAAGTAGCTTCATACAGTTTAAACAACCATTTCTTTCAAACACCCAACTTATGATGAAACAACTAACCGTCTGTTTAATTAACCCAGGCATATGTAGACCTCTTGCAGAACTGTTTTTGTATTGTTGTTTTTCAATCTACTCCATTTGTTGTGGCTGGTGATGTTGTTCTTAGAGATGAGAATATGCCAATGACATGCAAAAGTAATATCAGCAGACAAAATTGGACCAAATTAGTAACTGGCTTATCACCAAGTCCTTACTGCATTTAAATAATTCTGTGCCACTGAAAAGTTACAATCTCTAATCAACATACCCTACTATTTGATCTAAGAGGCACAAATAATAACCTCCATTGTCAGATGAATTATATAACCTGTAGATACCACTGAATATTAAAAAAACTCAGTTAAACAATTTTGAATGCAGACTTCCAGTTTTTCAGTCATAAGAGAGAAGGGATAACAGTATACAACTATGATTCAGTGATTTTTTTCTGTATGTACATTAAGATGCATGTTTGCCTACAACTGTATGAAAAGGATCTTACAGAACTAGAACTTAAAAGACAATTTTATGAATAGGTGTGTCGGTTGGACTATTAGTCTGAAAGACCTTCTTAGGGATACCAGTGTGGTTAGAAGCTAAATACCCTGCTTTCCAAGCAACAACAATCAGCATGATTTTTTTCATTTAGGGGAGCTAAATAATGCCCAGCTACTAAGAAGATAGATGAAAAATATAACACGTGGCAATGTCATGAAATTTATAATAAACAGAAGTTCTCATCCTTACACACCTTTGTTGCTAACTGGTTTTAATATTTTAAGTCTTTATCAATATATCTAAGAGCATATTGACAATGAAAAGTGGTGCAGTGCAAAGAGAAAAAAAATGTTTTATGGTGCAGCAAAGAATATTTTCTTGAGCTCATAACTGCAGTGGTATTAGAAAAATGTGGTAAAAAAAGAACAAGCCATTTCTGCTGTTTCAATGTTGATTCCCCCAAATGGAGAGTATTTCCACACTTGAATTTAGCCAGGTACCTTTTGAAAGAAAAAGGGGAAATTCATGCTTCTAATTTAACAATATCGATTTTAAGGATTAAAAATTTGTCTTATAAAGGCCAGCTTTTCTTGTCCTTATCATAAACATAATCTCACTGAAACCAGGGGAGGTGCTCCTGTGAATGAGGGAAATCCCATATGGGTTTAACTTTGTGCCTAATGCCAGCCCAGATGTTGCTCTGATTAAAGTCAGCAATAAAAACTCTTGTTACTCTGAATGAAGCAAGATGAGACCAGTTGTGAAGCACTGGTGAACCTTTCTCAATTCTGCTGGATTTCCACACATTGTAGATCAGGCCCTAAACAATATAACTCATCCTGGCCCCAAGCGTGAAGTCATTCCCTGGGGAAAATCTAGACTGAAATCATGAATATCTCTGCTTGGGAAAGGATTGCAAGAGCAGATGTTAGTGTTTGCCTCAAGGAATACCCAACATATTCGACCAATTGCAACATATAGGGAGATGGAAAGATAACACCAGAATAAAACAAATGGCTTTCTAAAGTGCCTACTCTTCACTATGCTTGAGCTATCTTACTTAAGAGGAAGCATCGTATTTCCTGAAGATCATCATCTGTCATTAAAAGAGAATCTGTAACTTCACACTTACATGACTTTTGGGAAAGAGGAACATCTTTATGTGTTCTTTTTTGCTTCATATATGTACAATGAAGTAAAGTTTAATTTTCTCTCTTTTTTACTCCTTTTTTTTTTCTTAATTTTTTTTCAAGGAAACTCAATTCCATAAAGCTAATAACTAATAAATGTTTAATACTTATCTGTTAAACAAATAGTTTTATAAATATGGCTTGACTGTGAAAAGCAACCCCTATTTTATTTTATATAATTAGTATTTGATTCAGGGGTTTCTTAATGAGATTAAAATTAAAGTTTCTACTTTTAATACTATGTATTTGTGCTTGCCAAGTTTCAGGAATTTTAGTGAATAAATACCTTAAGTGGACTACCAGAAAATTTTTCCTTGAAGAAGGCCATGAAATATATTTTTAAACCATCCTTGTAGCCACTATATGAAATTAGTAAATACATCCAGTCAAAGGTTCCAGGCTAATTCCTTACTCAATAAGAACCTTTCCTGCACCTAATAGAGCTTTATCCAGCCTGTGGTTAATAGAGAGATAAATTGTGCAATTGTTCAGTTTGTTGATGTACAGGTATTTAACAGAGGTTAAAGTAAAGGTTTTATTTAAAGGTAAAGTATATGTTTTCAACTTCTCTAGTTCAGATGAAACACAGCGGTATTTTTCTAAATATATAGAATCAAGCAACAGTTATGTAATTAAGTCCTAACATGTGTTGTACATATCTGAAGCTTATGTATGAAATATAACTGATAGAAAATATTTTTCTTCTATTTTCCCCCTTTAGATTTTATAAATACTAAGAAGTGATTGAAAAAAAAGGAATGATATTAATCACTTGAAAAGGTTAAACATGTAAATGCGTTCTTGGGTAATTTTCTTGTTTTACCATAGCCATTTTCAACACATAGATCACTTCCACTAAGAACCGAGAAGTATGAAAATATATTCTTTCTCTGGTAAGGTTCTTTAAATCACACTGAGGATGTCTGAACCATTAAAACTTTTATCTAGAATCTATAAAAGTCAAACAAAAATTTTTTTTTCAATATGTTTACAGCCAGGCCTGTATAGTAGTACTCAATTCAGTCCTGCAGAATTTGAGTTTTCCACAACATAAATGGAAAGGTAAATGAAAATGTCTCTACGAAATTTCATGCACAAACAATTTATATGAAAGTATGATAGAATCTTATAATTAACCATGAAGGAGGGGTTGGTAAGCAGAAGAACACTTTTGGGAATGAAGAGGTTGGTAGGATGGAAGTTGGTGTATTATTGCTCTTCAGTATGTTCTGATTACACTTCCTCATCTTTTCCATATGCCATAGTGGTAATAAGGGCTCCTACTTGATATAAGAGGAAAATTGTTTATAGTTCTACTTTCTTATCCCTATGAGAACTGATTTCTTATTTTTTGCCTTATTGTCATCACTGGGAATGAATTCCCTGGGGTTTTTTCTACCTTCTCTTTTCAGTCTCCTATTCTGGTGGTCAAAGGGGCTGCTCTTAGTTCTCTTACAAGGGAAAAATCATATCAGTTTAAATGCATCATATAACA